>NC_055987.1:1831188-2111408 GCF_018446385.1 Zingiber officinale | reverse complement strand
TTATAAGTGAGCTTGCTCTCACGATCAAGTCCTAGACTCTTGAGTCGATCGACCAAGTTATAAGTAAGTTTGCTCTCGCACCCAAGTCTCAGACTCTCTAGTAGTTCGACTGAGTTATAAGTGAGCTTGCTATAGTGACCAAGCCCTAGGCTTTCCAACCGTTCAATCCAGTTATAAATAAGCTTACTCTCACAACCAAATCTCAGACTCTCGAGTCGTTCAACCGAGTTATAAATGAGTTTGCTCTCATGGCCAAGTCCTAGCTTTTGTGCCGATCAGCCGAGTTATAAGTGAACTTACTCTCATAGCTAAATCTTAAGCATCATTGTATCCACAACAAGTAGTAGATTCAAACTAGCGAAGTAGGCCATTTTAAGAAAAAACGAAGGAATGACAAAAGTCTAAGAATAAAAAACATTTAAGGCATAAAAGTAAGGGCAAAAGATATACATTAGAGTAGCACAAGCTTTCAAGTTTGTTACAGAGCCATAACATTGCTAAGGGAAAGTTTTTACAAAGTAGATCATGTAAAATCAGGAAAAGCATCGTCTAGAATACTTTCCATGATCTTCTGACGCTGAATAAAATTTCTAGGAATATTTGCTGTCGAGTAGCCTCCCTCTCACAGTTGTTTGATGGCTCCCTCTGCTTAGTAACTGAACATTTTGGTGGTCCGATTGACAAGCATTTGATTGAAGTCATTTGAGTGTAGATATTCCACTCTAAAGGCCTCTAGCCGATCGAGCTTCCCCTCTATATAGTTAGCCAGCTCAGCCTTCAAGGCCTCCAGCTCGACCTTAAGAGCCTCTAGCTCGACGTTTTCTGCATTCAGGGCATGTTGTTTCTACTTGAGCTAAAGCTCCTTGATGACTTATTCAGTCGCTCGGCTAGCCTGTTTGGGAAGGAGGGTGGCCTCTATATATTTTAGCTTCTTGGTGAGAGCCTGAGCTTCTTTATTCTTGATGTCCAAGTCATCTATGATCCTGAGATTTCGAGCGTTAGCCGACTGGAGGCATGACTCGAAGGTTTACGTTTATTTTTAGAGCATCTCGAGTTGGATAACCAAGTCATGATTTTTATCTTTTCCCACAGTGAGGGTCCGCTTGGCCCCCAACAGTAGCTCTGATTGACTCTCAACTCTTTCTTCAATTGGGTCAGTTCTGTTGATAGCCGCTCAGCTGAGCCTTGGGATGTGCTCGCTCCCCTTGCTGAGCCCTATAGAGTTTGGTGTTCATGACTCAACTTAGCCAATTTTTGGTATAGAGCTAAGTTGTTTAGCCAAAACTATTAAAGTAAAGAGAATGTTAGTTGAAGCATACAAGAAAGACAAATGTACAAGTGCAAAGTAAATTTACCCTTGTGATGTCTTGGCTAAAACAGTCAACTAGCTCCATGGGTGAGCGCGAGGTCACTCGGGCTCGGGAATCAATCCAAGTTTGGGTCAAGGGGTCTTGTATTTTTATCTTATGCTTTAGGGCGCGTGACTCGGTCAAGTGGGTGCAATGTCATTCGTGCAAAGGTAGCCTGAGAGTAGCCCTGACTCGCTTGGGTTTGCCTTGTTTGCCTGTTTCTAGTGAGTTGGATTTAGATTTGGTCTTGGACTTGGAAAGGGCAGCACAATGTATAGTTGAAGGGAGTGGCATTGGTTTAGTAGAGGGCGGTAGCAAAAAGGAAACATTCGTATTGGGATAGCTCCGGTCGGTAGTTCAAAGAGTGATGGCGTCCTATCGGACAAAGCGGGAGTAAGCTAACCGGCGGCGATTGCTGGAACCGCAGAGGTTGAGCTCTCCTCTCATTCAGATAGGGCTTGCGTGGCTGATGCTTTGACAGATATTTGTTGGAGGGGAATGGTTGAGTGCACTGGTCTGGTCGATCGATGTCTTAGCTTTTGTGGTGTTGATGACAGATCAGGGGTTCGGTGAAGGTTGTAGACTCAGAGGGTATAGATACCGACTGCAAGGAGGACCATGGAGGTGGCAACTCCTCAGTATTGGCGGTCGTATCACTCCCAGCGGCTCGACTCGTTTCCTCTTCACCGATCGGCTCCTCAGATAGGCCAATCAGCAACAACCCATGGCTTTTCACTCGGCTTCCCCCTGAGCGTCCGTCCATCTCTTCATCTGCTAAATTTGAGGAGTCACTCAACATGGTCGTCCATATGGTTTTAGCTGTAATTTTTTTTAAAAAAAAATCAGTTAGATTCAACAGCAATAAGAGGATGAATTTCTCACCGAAGTTGTCAAACAGTCTGGTTCGGATGGGACTCAATTCAAATATGTACAACACTCCCTCAGTTAGCAACTTATGAATATGGTTCTTTAGACCAACTAGCTGAGCGAAGGCTATGAGATACGTCGACTCCCATTTGTACTTGTTTAACTCGGGAGGGTTGAATGTTTGGCAGCTCGGGAAGTCGTATATAGAAGAAGAACTCCTTCGATTGCTTGTTGGAGGTCGGCATATTATCAAAAATTTAGGCCTATTCTACTTTGGAAAATAAAGTGCTGAGCTCGGATTGTTTGGGGTAGAAGAAGAAGTGGAATATTTTGGGGTCAAGCGGAATACTATCGGCTTAAAGAGGGCGACCACCCGCTCAGTGACCTGAAGGAATTTGGCACAAGTTGGCCGGCGGGATGCGGAAATAATTACAAACTTCAAAATAAATGGATGGGTAGGAAATCTAAGACCGCCAGGAATTGGTCGAGAAAAAAACAAATGGTACCGATCGGCGGGTTATGGGGCGGTCGGTCGAATCGGCTTCAACTATTTCATGGTCGTCAGGGATCCGTGCGTCGAGCGAGGCCGGCGCCCTCCTCGTCAAATTTACTCTCCATGGTCATATACGGGGACCATGAACATAAGTAGAGTGGAAGTGCTCGCCATGACTAAAGTACCAAGAAAAAGGAAGAGAAAGAAACTCGGAAGCGGAGGCGGATAAAGTTATTAAGCAAGGGGCGAAAGGTTCCTCGCGAAGGGAAGGCGAATGAAGGAAGGAGAAGCTTACTAAGGGAAGATGAGCGGAGGATCACGGCCGAAAACCGCAAGAGGCAAGAACTAGGACGTAGGAGCGATGCGTAGTGGGCACCTTGACGGAGGATTAAGCGGAGAATGCGGCGGGCGAGGCAGAAGGCTTTATCGAGCGGACGGTGGCCTCGTCTACGAATCTCAGTCACGAGAGGCAGGTCATCATCTAGCAGTTCATTTCAAAACAATCGTCCCATCGTGCGGATCATCACCGCGAGAAGAGCCACGTGGCGCTCTGTCACCGGCGCGATTAATGCGCCCGTACCGTGCTTGACTTAATAAAAGTTTGCGTGATTTTCGAGAAGATTTAGACAAGAACATCACGTTGGCGCGAAGACATCCAAAGCGAAGGAAATTGAATTAGGCATAAGGCGAGCGACTCAGGGATATTATAGCGGCGGTAAGGCCACGGCCGCAGCTCGGACCATAGTCGGTCGGTCGGACTCCTGCCTCCCGACTAGACTTGAAGGGAGGCAAGTGATCGGTGGTAAATGTGGGACCCACTTCACGAAGGGTCGGCGGATGGAGGGCGACTAAGCGGGTAATGGCGCGTCAGCGATTAGCGGTGAGATGAGCGAGAGATAACCTATAGGCTTGGGTTTCGGCCTTGGCGGGAGGGAGATAATGGCGGGTGTACGCATTTGGGCGAAGGAAGCCGGCGGGTGTCCGTTCGGCGGGATAAGGCGAGATACAAAGGTTGGCGGCGACCTATTCGCTCGGCTCGGGATATGGTATGTCAGCAAAGGCATGATGATTAGACTGTACGCAAGATGACACTATTAAAGGCCCCACCATCACGTCACGGAAAGGTTGATACAGTAGTGATATGACCTTATGGATGCCCTTCTGACAGGTCCACACCTAGGCATGGTCGAGAGCAGGTGATTGTATCAACAGTATGGTCTTAGGCATGTCCTTCTGACAGGCCCACACCTGGGCATGGTCGAAAGCAGGTGATTGCTTCGATTGGTGTGCCCAGGCTCCTTTGCGAGGTCTATATAAGGCCTCCACTTCTTCAACCGAAGGTATGAGAGTCTTCATCCTGCAGCCACTTTATTCATCTATTCCCTCGCCTGACTTGATCGTCGGAGGGCCGTCGCCGGGACCCCCCCCCCCCCCCCGGCTCGGTTTTGTTGCAGGTTGGCCGGAGCACTCGAGGATCCAGCAGGGAGCGCCACATCCCCAGCGTTCGTTGACCCCTGGTTCGGACAGGATCAACATGCATTCGAAGAAATCATGTTTTAAAAAGATGCTATTCAAATACATGCTGATGATCATACTGAAAGTGTTAAAAAAAATATGGCATATGGACATGTAATTCATGACAATCAAATACTGAACATAAAACTAACTTGTTGTATCAAAAATAAAAATGAACTGATACATAAGCTAAGCTAATCTAATCTGATGCTAGGCTAATGCTAAATCTGAACTATATTCACATAACTGATTTATGAAGGTTTGGAAACTATTTTCATAATAGATAAAAAATAATAATCATGTTGTTGATGGACCCGACAACTGTACTTGCTATGCGCGCATCCCTAACCAGACCCGAGGTAGCTAGTCCCGAATCTAGTAGGGTTTACTATGTTATCTAAACCTAAGGACGACTATGGGAGCCCAACCTAAGGACAACTAAGAGTCAAGTACAGTGTCACTGATAAAGTAAAATACTGATTCTTAATCTAATTTATTTTGTCTTGCTCTTATTAGGTTATCTAAACCTAGAGGCGACTATGGGAGCCCACCCATTGGACCGTAGTCCCATATAAACTGAAGCAAGACTAAGTGTGCTATTTAAAATGCGTCTATGACATTTAACTGAGCTATTAAAATGCCCACTGGCCACTGTAGCATATAACTATACTAGTCATTTTATCGAGCACTTAGTGTGCTCTAATTCTGCATATGGCTACACTAAGATCATAAAAGCGAACTAGGACCATAAAAGCATACGATTAGCTACTTATACTGCAGATGAGGGGTTGCTTATGTCCTGTGCTAAGTTTTCTTACAATTCGATCGCTAGGTTTCTGGAGAAGAAGATCTCTTCGGCGATCCTCTTACGTCTACACGTTCTTCTCGCGGAGGGGAGCGCCCTCGTGCCGGGGTTGTCGCCGGAGGGTGCTCCTACGACCCTAGGGATGGAACCCTAGGTCTCTTGAGATTGGCGTGCCGAGAGGGTGCAGGAGAAGTGAGAGGGCGGCTTGTGAGGGTGAGGGAGAGGTGTCGTTCAAGAATAATGACTCCTCTCTTAAATTCCCTATTTATATTAAGTAGTAAATACGCCCCAACTAACCCATAAATATAATTTCTCTCCTCTTCTTTCAGCACACCCCTGCTGGGGCCCCTTGGTTACTAAATTCACCCTATAAGTCATAGGGTCCATAGGTCGCGGGTTCAATTCCCGCTTAGGTTGTTTTACGTTTTTATTTAATTTTGCTAATTCTGCTACTCCAAAAATTCTATAAAAATATTCTAAAATTTCCAGAAAAATAATAGAATATTTCTAAAATTTATTTTGAGAATTTTTAGGTGTTACAATCCCCCATACCTTATAAAAAGTTCATCCTCAAATTTAAAATAATTCTGGGTACTTCTGTCTCATACTAGCTTCTGCCTCCCAAGTTGCCTCTTTTGTTGTATGATTTTTCCAAATGAGTTTTACTAATGGTACCTCCTTGTTCCGTAATTTCTTAACTGCTCGGTTTACTATCTGAATAGGCCGACTGTCATAGCTGAGGTCTTCGCGGACTTGTACCGACTGAGGCTCAATCACCTGGGTGGCATCTAGATATGTTTCTTCAGCATAGAGACATAAAATACGTTATGGATAGCTGACATCTCCTGAGGTAGCTCTAGCTCATATGCTACCTTGCCAACTCTTCTGGTGATAAGGTATGATTCCACATATCTGGGACTTAATTTGCCCTTCTTCCCAAAACGCATTACTCCCTTCATGGGAGCCACTCGGAGGAATACTGTATCCCCAACTGAAAACTCTAAAGGTCGACGCCGTGTATCAGCATAGCTTTTCTGGCGGCTCTGAGCTGTCTCTATCCTCTGGCGGATCTGCTGTATAGCTGCTGTGGTATCTGCTACTAGATCTGTCTGAAGTTCTAGTTCTTTCTGTTCACCACTTTCATACCAGCAGATTGGAGATCTACACCTCCGCCCATATAGAGCCTCGTAGGGTGTCATGCCGATAGTGGCCTGATAGCTATTGTTGTATGTAAATTATGCTAAACACAAATATTTGCACCAACTTCCCTTGAAGTCTAGGGCACAAGCTGGAAGCATATCTTCGAGTACCTAGTTTACTCGCTCCGTCTGACCATCTGTCTGAGGGTGGAAAGTTGTGCTAAACTTTAACCTGGTGTTCAATGCTGACTGTACACCCTCCCAGAAGTGTGACGTGAATCTACTGTCTCTGTCTGAAATGATGGTCCGTAGAACTCCATGCAGTCTGACAATCTCCTTGAGATACAACTGAGCTAGCTGCTCTATGGAATAGGATATCCTGATAGCTAAGAAGTGGGTTGATTTAGTCAACCTGTCGACTATTACACAGATAGCATCGAAACCATTCGTGGTTCTGGGTAGTCCCACTATGAGATCCATGGAAATATCCTCCCACTTCCATTACGGAATTTGAATAGCAGAACTCCTCCTGGTCTCTGGTGTTCTGCCTTAACTCTCTGACAGGTTAGACAGATACTGACATATCTAGCGATGTATCTTTTCATCATAGGCCACCAAAAACGTCTCTTTAGGTCTTGGTACATCTTTGTGGAGCCAGGATGCATCGCATAAGGAGTCCTGTGAGCCTCGTCTAGGATCTTCCTCCTGATCCGGAACGCATAGTCTGTCACCAAAATACAATACTCCACTATCAGATACTCTGAACTCTCGACTTTCTGATTTTGCTAACCCTTGCTTGATTTTCTGAATTTCAGGGTCCTGATCCTGAGCTGTCTAGATGTCACCAAGCAGGGTAGATGCTAATGTCATAGTAGAGAGTTGCCCAATTATAAGCTCGAGATCGAAATATGTAATCTCCTTTTGTAGGGGCGGTGACATGACTGCTAGGGATAGTAAGGTAGCACTGGACTTCCTGGTAAGTGCGTCTGCCACCTTGTTGGCTTTTCCTGGGTGGTAGAGGATGTCTATGTCGTAGTCTTTAACCAGCTCGAGCCATCTGCGCTGTCGCATATTCAGATCCTTCTGAGTGAAGAAGTACTTCAGACTCTGATGATCTGTATACACTCTGCACTGAGCTCCATACAAGTAATGTCTCCAAATTTTGAGGGCGTAAACAACTACTGCAAGCTCAAGGTCATGAGTAGGGTAGTTCCTCTCATAGTCCTTGAGTTGTCTGGAGGCATAGGCGATCGCCCTACCATTTTGCATCAGTACTGCTCCTAGTCCCAATTTAGAGGCGTCACTGTAAATATCAAAGTTGTTTGTGTTTTATGACAGAGTCAGAATGGGAGCACTGGTCAATCTTCTTTTTAGCTCGATGAAGCTGTTCTCACAGTCCTCTGTCCACTGAAATTTCCTGTTCTTCCTGGTGAGAGCCTCTATCCTGGAGAAATTCTCTGCAAATTTTCTATAATAGCCTGCTAGTCCCAGAAAACTTCTGATTTCACTGGCGTTCTTAGGTCCTTTCCAGTTACTCACAGCCTCTATCTTACTGTGGTCTACCATGATACCATCTCTGGAGATGATGTGACCTAGAAAGGATACCTGATCGAGCCAGAATTCACATTTCGTGAACTTGGCATACAGCTGGTTCTGCTGAAGGGTCTGCAGTACTATCTTCAGGTGCTCTGCGTGTTCTTCCTGAGTTCTGAAATAGATAAGAATGTCGTCGATGAACACGATAACAAACTTATCTAAATATTCTTTGAATACCCTGTTCATGAGGTCCATGAAAGTAGCTGGAGCATTTGTCACGCCAAAGGGCATGACTACGAACTCATAATGTCCGTATCTGGTCCTGAAAGCTGTCTTGGGTATATCACCTTCTTTAACTCTCACCTGGTGATATCCCGATCTGAGGTCTATTTTAAAGAACACTGCTGCTCCCTTCAGCTGATCAAACAGGTCATCTATCCTGGGAAGTAGATACCTGTTCTTAATCGTGACTTGATTTAGTGCCCCATAGTCTATACACAGGTGCATACTCCCGTCCTTCTTCTTCACGAACAATACAGACGCTCCCCATGATGAGTGACTAGGGCGTATGAAGCCCTTGTCAAGCAGCTCCTGTAGTTGCTCCTGAAGTTCCTTTAGTTCTGCTGGAGTCATGCGGTAGGGTGCTTTGGAGATGAGATTTATACCGGGGACGAGTTCTATCTCAAATTCAATCTCCCTGTCTGGTGCTAAACCCGGTAACTCCTCAGGGAAGACTGTTGGGTAGTCACATACCACTCGGACCTCTTCTAGCTTTTGGTCCTCGTCTTGACTGGTATTGACTACATGTGCTAGGAACCCCGTACATCCTGACTCCAATAATTTCTGTGCTTTCAAAGTTGAGAGAAACTTCTTGGCCTTTCTCTTTAGTTCTTTGATGTACCCAAACTGTACTTCTGCTTCAGGTTGGAATACAACTTTCTGTTTACGACACTCTATGGAGGCACCGTACTTGATCAGAAAGTTCATTCCCAAGATGGCCTCATAGTCAGTCATGTCTAGTATTATCAGATCACCAAAGAGTTCTCTGTCTGCTATAATAATTGACACTGCTCTAAGCCAGTGCATGGATGTCATGATTTCTCCTGAAGGTAATGTTGTCAGAAACTGACCACTAAGTGCATCTGAAGGTGTTGCAAACTTTCGGCAAATGCCC
Organism: Zingiber officinale; assembly: GCF_018446385.1. NCBI lineage: Eukaryota > Viridiplantae > Streptophyta > Magnoliopsida > Zingiberales > Zingiberaceae > Zingiber > Zingiber officinale. Next base: position 2,102,530 of record NC_055987.1, on the reverse strand, counting down.
TGGATATATAAGAATGGGTTGCCCCAGTATCGAATAAGACAGTTGCACTTTGTTGTAAAATACTAATCTGACCTGTAACAACTGTCGAGGCATTCGCTACGTCCTCTCTGGTGAGTGAGTAGATCCTCGCATTCGTCGTGGCTGAGGGGGCTTCTAGTCTACCCTGGCTGATGTGTGGACCATCTAAAGCGGCCTGCATCTGGTGTAACTGGGTTGGCTTGTCTCCGTATTGAATCGGCTGCGGTAGGGCAATACTGGTCTTGTTCGGGCATTGCTTAGTCATATGCCCTTCCTGGCCACATTCGAAGCATCCTCGTGTGCCCTTGCGACAAACTTCGGGGTGAAATTTTCCACAGGTAGAACACTTAGGATAGCTAGGCTGTTTACTAGCTGGTCCTCCTTGTTGGAGCAATCTTGCTCAAGACATTACTCATTGTTGATGTTTGGTTAAAATAGTTTAAGCTAGACATTAATTGTGATCTAACATAAGTATTGAGTGAGCAGATACAAAGAAAATACCAAGTATGAAGTTTTGGCAAGGAAAGATCCGGAGGTGCGATCTATTGGCAAAAAGGAGACTTAGCATGACGGAGCCAAAGGTAGCCCTTGAAGGCAAGCGCAAGGATGAGGAGTCGTGGAGACAGAAGCATCCTAGGGGCGTAAGGCTGAGGGAAGGTGCTTGGAGGCTTGAAGTCTAAGCTAAGGAAGTAAATTCAAGTGTATAAAATAATGTAAATCTGAGATGGTACAAACTGCTGTAAATTTCAGAAGTATAAGGTACCAGTCGACTGGTACCAAGGCACAGAATGGACAGAATGTCGCCAGGGTAATTGGAGGCAAGTACCAGTCGACTGGTACTGGTACCAGTCGACTGGTAGATGACCGTTATGAAGTGGCGGCTCAAAATCTCGTCAAATCTTTAGTGCCGTTAAAGCCCATCAGTCGACTGATAGGTATACCAGTCGACTGATGTCGGGAAAACTATAAAAGCAATTCTTAGAGCTTGGAGATAATAAACTGTTCTAAAACTGAAAAAGTGCTCATCAAGTAATCCTCAAGCCTACAGATACTCATACTCTTCCTTCTGATCCTAACTTTCACTTTGTAAAAGGAAGAGGAGATTGTGTAAGGGTTTCTCCACCTTCGATTGTCATTCGAGAAGGAGAAGTTTATAGTGGAACTTCATTGTGTGGGTGTGTGCGCCTTGGATTAGTCACCTCAAGGAGGTGGAGACCAAGTAAACAAAGGGAGTTAGCATTGCCTTTTTGTTTTCATACTTGTTCATTTGTTTCCTTTATCTTCCACTAACAAGTTGTAGGTCAAAAGCGAAAGAAAGGCTATTCACCCCCCCTCTAGCCGAACACAAAGGTCCTAACACTCCTTTTGGGTAACTCCCTGGTTTACGTTTGTTACTGGAGTTCCCTTTCCCGTTAGAGTTGTGGCCCTAGTGTTTCTGAGTACCTGAGCCTTCTTGGCCTTTGGACTCTGCAAAGGCTTGATTCTGCTGCTTGATGCTGTGCTAGTAGTGCTCGGTGATCAGAGCACTACTTACCAGTTCTTCCGTAGTTTGTGGCCTATGAACGCCGCTAGCCACGTTCATTGTTATTTCCGGCCTTGGCATTTTGAGCATCAACCGGACTCGTTCTCTTTCAGTGCTGACTAGTTCGGGACATAGATGAGTCAGTCTGTTGAATTTCTTCACGACCTCCTCAACTAAAAGGTTGCCCTGACGAAATTCAGTGAACTCGCCGTAGTGGCGGTTTGTGACCCGCATGTGAAAGAACTCCTCAAAGAATTCTCTCTCGAAGTCGGCCCATGTCATCTGGTTCACTGGGCGCTTCCCTTTAATTCTCTCCCACCACATACGTGCGTCTCCTGCCAGGCAGAAGGAGGCGCATTTCACCTTTTCATACTCTGGTCAGTCCAGAAGCTCCATCGTACTCTCCAATGTTTTGAACCAGGCTTGGGCATCCCATGGTTCACTGGTGTCTGAGAAATTCTCTGGCTTGATTTTCTACCACTGGATCAAATAGGCTTCTCTCCTTGACCCTGCTGCTGGGGCTACTGATGTTGTAGGTTGGACTGGTGGAACCTCTATCACTACTGGGGTTGCTAGGTTAGGTTCTAGAGTGGCAGTGAGAGTGTTCTGCTGATTTGCCCTTAGGGTGGCTATTTCCTATTGCTGTTCAGCTAGTTGCTTCTGTAACTGAGCCACTACTGCTGTAAGGTCTGGAGGAGGCACTGAGCTGTCTGCCTCATGCTGGGGTTCAGTAGCTGGCGCCTTTTTAGCTGGGCGTCCTCGTACCATTTTCTAGAGAAATAGAGGACATACATAACTAATACAATCATGTTTATATAACTACTATTTTCTTGTTAGATGATATCATATATGAACATGCTTTGGTTATCTATAAACATAAAAGCAAGAAACATAAGTAAAGTGAGAGATATTCTTACTTGGAAACTGCAGGTTCAATGCTGATGTGTGTGTGGAGGAAGTATGAGACTTGCTCTAATACCACTCTGTAACGCCCCGCCTCCTAATGACTAGGCTGTAAGGCCAGGGGTTACATTACGCTAAACTATTCTGTGCGGAAAACTGAACTAATTAAAATCTCATCCTGCTAATGACTTTTAAAAAAAGAAATTTGTGACTTATGCTCAAAATATCTTTTCACTGCTGTACATATACTAAGGAATGGAATCTAAACTCTCCATATGGTCAAGGAAATTGAAATCAGCTATTTTCAGTTGAAATCAGACTTCCCCAATCGATTGAGTTGAGACTCAATCGATCTACTGATCGATTCCATTCGCTTCTGTGCACGGAAGAACCGTCTGGATCATCGACTGATCGATCCAGCCTGACCAATCGATCTAAGTATCGATTCAGTAACGTTCTGTACACGGGGAGTTCTCCCGATCGATCAGCTGATCGATTGAATAGTGTCAATCGATCAACTGATCGACTCCACAGCTCTATGTATGCGGAAGTCGTGTTCAATCGATCGATTGATCGATTGAGAGCTCCTCAATCGATTAGCTGATCGATTCAATAGCGTTCTGTACGCGGGGGAATTACTTCCCGATCGATCGGCTGATCGATCCATGGCCGATCGATCAGCTGATCGATTCTTTAGCTTTCTGTACGTGGGAAATCACTCCCCAATCGATCGGCTGATCGATTGGAGCTCTGATTTCTGTGATTTCTGCTGCATTTCACCACTAATCCAAATAAGATGCAAATGTATCAACTTAAAACTAATCACAAGAGTTCTAGGCATGCCACTACTGTCATTGTTCGTGATTTATTACTAACGTCAAGGTAACTAGAAGTCTAGGCATGACATGATACATACTTTCATAATTCATGATACTTAACATCATAAAAATGCAGAAAAGTAACAAGATTCGAAATACTAAGTCTTTAGATGGGTTAATCCCCAAGAATCTTTATTCCAAGTTCCTTCTCACACACACATCTGGTCGCATTGAACTCCAGCCTCCGCTAATCCATCTTCCCTTTACCTTTATCTGCAGTATAAGGAAAAGGAAACTATAAGCTTGGGAGCTTAGTAAGAACCATCTACCTTACAAAACATGCATTCGAAGAAATCATGTTTTAAAAAGATGCTATTCAAATACATGCTGATGATCATACTGAAAATGTTAAAAAAAAACATGGCATATGGACATGTAATTCATGGCAATCAAATACTGAACATAAAACTAACTTGTTGTATAAAAAAGAAAAATGAACTGATACATAAGCTAAACTAATATGATGCTAGGCTAATGCTAAATTTGAACTATATTTACATAACTGATTTGTGAAGGTTTGAAAACTATTTTTATAATAGATAAAAATAATAATCATGCTGCTGATGGACCCGACAACTGTACTTCCTATGCGCGCATCCCTAACCAGACCCGAAGTAGCTAGTCCTGAATCTAGTAGGGTTTACTAGGTTATCTAAACCTAGGGACGACTATGGGAGCCCAACCCAAGGACAACTGAGAGTCCAGTACAGTGCCACTGATAAAGTAAAATACTGATTCTTAATCTAATTTATTTTGTCTTGCTCTTACTAGGTTATCTGAACCTAGAGCTAGGTTATCTGAACCTAGAGGCGACTATGAGAGCCCACCCATTGGACCGTAGTCCCATATAAACTGAAGCAAGACTAAGTGTGCTATTTAAAATGCGTCTATGACATTTAACTGAGCTATTAAAATGCCCACTGTAGTATATAACTATACTAGTCATTTTATCGAGCACTTAGTGTGCTCTAATTCTGCATATGGCTACACTAAGATCATAAAAGCGAACTAGGACCATAAAAGCATACGATTAGCTACTTATACTGCAGGTGAGGGGTTATTTACGTCCTGCGCTAAGTTTTCTTACAATCCGATCGCTAGGTTTTTGGAGAAGAAGATCTCTTCGACGATCCTCTTACGTCTACACGTTCTTCTTACAGAGGGGAGCGTTCTCGTGCCGAGGTTGTCGCCGGAGGGTGCTCCTACGACCCTAGGGATATAACCCTAGGTCTCTTGAGATTGGCGTGCCGAGAGGGTGCGGGAGAAGAGAGAGGGGCGGCGTGTGAGGGTGAGGGAGAGGTGTCGTTCAAGAATAATAACTCCTCTCTTAAATTCCCTATTTATATTAAGTAGTAATTACGCCCCAACTAACCCATAAATATAATTTCTCTCCTCTTCTTTCAGCACACCCCTGCTGGGGCCCCTTGTTTACTAAAGTCACCCTATAAGTCATAGGGTCCATAGGTCGCGGGTTCAATTCCCGCTTAGGTTGTTTTACGTTTTTATTTAATTTTGCTAATTCTGCTACTCCAAAAATTCTATAAAAATATTCTAAAATTCCCAGAAAAATAATAGAATATTTCTAAAATTTATTTTGAGAATTTTCGGGCATTACAGATCGGGTCCTCCAAACCTATCCACCTAGCTTCCACGATATACTAAGATTTCCCTTGCCTCAGTATTCGACTCCCCATGGATAAGGTCCTCCAGACCTATCCACCTGGCTTCCACGATATACCGAGATTTCCCTTGCCTAACCTCCAACTAGGACTTCCCTTGACTAGCCTACAACTAGGACTTCACTTGCCTAGCCTACAACTAGGGCTTCCATAAATCAAGCTCCATACTTAAACATACTTAAACATATTTGTCTGACATTAAAACCTTGGAGGTCGATTGCACCAGCACTAAGGTCTCTTTTCCTTTTCTCCTTTTCTCAACATATGTCTTCCCTCTCTTCCTCAATAAAAGACCTTCCAGTTTCTAACCCAATAGCAAGAGTTCCCCTCGGCATGCAAGCAGTCTCAGCTCAACATCTTAGTAGGTTTCGTCTGTAAATCTACATTTTCATTCCTTCTATGAAATTGACTACTGGCTTTATAGTCTTATAAAATTTATATATTTAATAAAGTTATTTCTATGAAAAACTAAACAAAGTGGGGGCATTGCCTTGTTTTTTATAACTATATCAAGAATAATAGAAGATTGATCGGATAAGTTTTGTGCAGGCTAAGGAAGACATATTGCCTAGATTCCTAAAATAGCTGGGTCAATAGTTCAACTATGAGGTCTTGAATAGGTGAGGCTCACTGGAAGATAACGAGAGGAAGAATTAGGACAGAAAAATAGGACAAAAAGAACTCTTGACTTAGTCTCTCCCAAAAATTATATTTACATAATAATTACTGTTCACTTTTATTGTCCATTTTTACAGTTCACAATTACTGTTCATAAACCCTAAAAACATTAATTAACTTTAACACAAACAAACTATATATATATAATATGGAGGGTTGTGGGTGACCCCGAAAGTAATGTGGGGTTGATAGTCAGGTGAGGTGGTAGTCAAAGTCAAGGAGGTGGTCAAGATATACGTAGTCGGACAGACCACTCATCTTATAGGACTTAGCTCTCCACTTCTCCTGTACAAGGCCCCCCCACATATGGTCAGTCAGCGAAAGAGCCGGTCGGACCTTTCGGGATTCATCTCCCCACTCTTTAAGAGCAAGTTTCTTAGGATATAATTGGTCGGCCCTAGTGTCAATCAGATTTATCGAGATCAGCTCCCTATTTCTCCTGTATAATTCTGCCAGCATATAGGCGGTCCAACCCAGTGTTGGTCGAACATTCAAAGCTCAGTTCCTCATCCACAAGAGCAAGAAAAGTCGGTCAGCCAAAGAGCTGGTTGGACCTTCCAGGACATAACACCCTACTCTTCAAGGTCAAGTCACAGTATATAGCAAGTTGGTCAAAGAGCCGGTTGGACCTTCCGAGACTTAGCTCCCCACTCTTTAAGGTCAAGTCTCTCAGTATAAGAGCTGGTTGGACCTTCCGAGACTTAGCTCCCCAGCACTAGTCGGACCTACGGGGCTCAGCTCTCCACTTTTTCTATACAAGTCTCTTAGCATATAGTCCATCGGACCCAGTGCCGATCGGACATCCAGAGCTTAGTTTCTCATTCCTTAGGGATAAGGTGCCTCACATATGGTCGGTCAGCCAAAAAGCTCGTCGGACCTTCCAGGACTCTACTCCCTAATGGCAAGTCTCACAGTATACAACCAGTCAACCAAAGAGCTGGTTAAACTTCCAAGACTTAGCTCACCACTCTTCAAGGACAAGTCTCTCAGCATATAACTAGTGGACCCTAACATTGGTCGAACGTACGAGGCTCAACTCCGCACTTCTCATATATAGTCTTATAGCACATAACCAATTGACGTCAATGTCGGTCGGACATCAGAGCTCAGTTCATTACTCATCAGGGGCAAGACCTCTAACATATGGTCGGCCGATCTAAAGTGCTAGTAAGATCTACGAGGCTAAGCTCCCCATTTCTCATGTATCAGTCTCTCAGCATATAGTCGGTTGACTAGAAGGCCGGTCGAATTTCCTCTAGGAGACAATCATAACAACTTGTCAGAGAATAACGACCATTCATCAAGGAATATTTTGTTACCTTGACATATGCACACAAAAGGGGTCCTCTTCATTGGTCAAGTATATTCACTTGCTTTACTACATGCACACTCACGCACACTCATCCACATTTACTACTATATTGTTTATTTGCTTCTTCACTTTTTAGATACAGTCCTGACTTGAGCATCAGAGTGTTTATGATAGGGACTCCCTCCTTTGTTTTCGCTCTAATGTTTCCATTTGCTCTCTCTAGTGTGTTCAGAAAAGGAGCGATCGAGGCCATGTTCTTCCACCTCAGCGTCTTCTCGCAGTCAATAATAGAGTCACCTACCCAGTGCATCATCTCCCCCGATTTCAGACATGATCAAATTTGATACCGTTTGTGATAACTTTCACCTGAATTTGAAACACGGAGATGAAGAAGACTGGACAATTCACCATAGTTACTTTGTCACAAGATGACTTGGAGTTGTTAATAACTGTCAAGTAAGTGCATCAACAACAAGCAGCAGTCGGGGTCCTCTGTCGCATGACCCGACTGTATTAATGATGAGCCCTCACACCGAGCAAGGGACCCAAGTGGAAGGACCGACTGGGTTTTCACCAGTTCCTCCTTCGGCTGGCTTCATACAACTGCTTGCGCAGCTGGTTAGCCTGCCACTTGTGCCATCATCCCTAGTTGCGTAGCACCAAGCATTGTTTTGCACGCCATTAGAGGATATGAGCCAAGCGGAAAGGCCCTAGGGATCATCTTCCGAGGATGCACCCACTAGGGACTCGCAAAAGGGAAAGGCTTAAGTCCCTAGTAGTTATCCCGAACGGATAAGTATTTGGCTCTCCCAAGAAATATTGGAGGACAAATTGTTAAACCATTTTCGATCCTTAATGATCAAAGAATATGGAGGAGTGACTAACCCAGAAGGTCATCTGCTCAAATTTAAAAACATAGTCATCCTTCACCAATACATGGATGATGTTAAGTGTCGAGTGTCTCTTACCACTCTCTCTGGCTCGACACAAAGATGGTTCAACCGGCTTCCTACCGAGTTTATTTGTTGCTTCAAGGATTTTCATAAAGTATTCCTCCATCACTTCACCAATAGCCGTGACTACCACAAAACTATGTTGAGTCTATTTTCCCTTAAATAGGGGCCCAAGGAGATGATGAGGGAGTACACTAAAAGATTTAACCAGGTGATCATGAACATCCCTTCAGCTATCCCAGAGATCCTAGTGAGTGCATTTTCCTAAGAAATTATAGATGGAGAGGTTATGAGGTTATGGTCGTACCTCTGTCTTTATTTGACATATTTTGACACAAGATATTCTTTGATGCCACATTATTGTAGAGGTTATGAGGTCAGTGTAAAAGAGGTTATCTCCGTTGGCCAAGTATTTTACGCTCATATATATGCTTACTTGCACTTTACTATGCGTGCACTCATGCACACACATCTACATTTACTGCTAAACTGTTCATATTTTTCTCTACTTTTTGGATATAATTTTAATTTGAACATTAGAGTACTTACACTATGAATCTTTTTCCTTATTTTCACTTTAACGTTTCTATTTATTCTCTCTAGTATAGACAAAAAGGAGTATTTAAGACCATTTTCTTTTACCTCAGAATTTTTCAGGATCAATAATAAAAGCACCGATTTAATATGTCATCTTTTTTCGATTTCAGACCCTACCTTATACATATATTTATTTCCCTATTGATGTCCTCTACAGTTGACGGAAAGGAAATAAAAAAGGTGCAATTATAGAAAATGGAAAGATAGGAGAAAGGAAGAATAAAGGGGATTTCTCCTTTTTTTTTTTCGTACTTTTTGAGTTTTCTTTTTTTGTTTTTTGAAAATAAATGCCATGTTTTTTCATTTTTAAGAAATATACAGTCAAATTATTATTATTTTTTAGCACCTTCCCCTCTTTCTATACACTTTTCACTGACACTTTATTCGAGTAGACAAAAGAATCTAATTATTTTTCTCCTCTTTTCATAATTCATTCCTATGAGTAAACATGCTCTGACTTCTCACTCCACATCAATCTAACCAATCATTATATATAATAAACCTAAAGAGCTAAGATGTGTAGAAATAAATAAAAAAAATATATTTTTTTAAACAAAAAAATTAAGATATATATATTCTCTCTAATCCTTTTTATCAATATTATCAATCAAGAAGATGAATGCATATTTATAGTCAAAATCCAAAATATGTTTATATATATATATATATATATATATTATTATTATTATTATTATTATTATTATTATTATTATGATTATCTTTGCTGGATATAGATGGATAAAGCTCGCATTAGTTGGACACATATTTTCCTCCTCGCAATCTCATGACACATTCCACCACCATACATCTGCCACGTGGACTTTGCCTCCCCCTCAACATCCTCACCATAAAATATAATTATTCTTCCTTTTTAAAAAATGATTAGTAACAATTTAATAAACTAACGTCGTCACCCCCACTGTCTATTTTTAATTATTCAGGATTAATTTTTATTTTTTTTTATGATGAAGAAGTTGGAACTCTTTATTTATTTTTTTTAAGCGTCCACTGAAATTTATATCGTAGGGCTTTTTGGACGGACCCCACCAATCCAGTCACATGGCGCCACGTCACGAATAAAATGTCTTAATTAGCCTCCGTGGAGATGCCAAACGCAGCGGCCGCCCGGACTAAACTGATGTAACAAGCTTCTTGATATCCTTTAACGTACCCATTGTTTACCCACCCGTTGGATGGCACGACGGGCTTACATACGGAGTTGACCCTTCGTGGGTTAGATAAAGAAAATAATATATGCAAGGGTAGATTTGTTAATTGTCACAAAAACAAGGGCATTTGCGTGTCAGTCAATAATTATTTATTTTATTATTTCAAGAGAAAATTTTATTTGGCCCCTGATACTTTTTAATTTACCCTCTAGAATTTTACAATTTATATCTTACCCATAGACTTTGTTTCTATGATTGAAGTATTCCCTTTGATGACCCATGTGGACCGCATGTGGTACTAGATTTTCTAGTGTCGATGGCACATGTTAATTTGCCTCAGGGCAACGGGATGTCTTTTCAATTTTTTTTATATTTAAAGATTAAATTTTAATTTTAGTAAATTAAGGATGAATTTTTAATGAGCAATATTAATTTTCAATGCAATTCATAGTTGTTAAGCATAAGTTGATTTAAAATTAAATCATGATTCTAAAAATATTCTTAAATTCTAAACTACAAAAAAACAAGTTTTTTTTACCTTTTAAATTATAGATTTATGTGTTGTAAGGTAATTTTGAAATCAATTTAAATTAGTAAACCTGGCGTCACATGAAGGCGATTAGGGGTTAATGGTGAGGTTGGGTAATTCGACTACGGAAATAAAGTTTACGCGTAATAACGAATTTTAAAAGTATAGGGACTAAAATGAGAAATTGTCTTATTATTATATTAATGGCGAAAAATAAGACTGACTGAATAAAAAGCGATAAATTGAAAGAGCGAGAGAGCAATTGATCCAAAGGAAAGGGTTTGGTTTCTTCTCGATCCCTCGTTCTGTCGCTCTCTCGCTCGTTCGCCGTCGTCTCGCCTCTCATCGAGCCGATCTTCCCCGCCCCAATCTGTCGTGCTAAGCCGCCCCAACAACGTAATCTTCCTCCTCTCCGGTAGTAAATTTTTTAGGTCATCGTAAGCGGATTGGTAAAATTTTTGCAGATCTGTGTTCGTTTTTCGGATTTTGTCTTCCGGCTAGGTTCTTGTTTGATTTAAAACTTCAGTTCGAATTTATCCCTTCTGCGTTGATCCGGCTTCGAAAATTTGATTGTGTAGGATAGATCTTGAGGGCTTTCGATTTCTTTCCGGTTCCAAAGCGAAAGTGTTTGAAGCGTTGAGATTTTCTTTATTGTGATCTGATCTGATTATTCGTTAGTTATATTTGGATTTAAGGAGGTCGATTTGGGTATTTGGGAATATGTTTTTTGATTTTCCTGCTCGAGTTGGTTGGAGACAATTCGTTCACTTGTTAGCTACTTTTTTATTTATTTATTTTCTCACGGGGAGGGGGGATCTGTTTTCTCTAATGGTCAGATTTTGGAAGCAAGCAGTAATTCGTTCGTACTGTTTCACGGTTGACGAATTTGAAATTGTTGTTGTGCTTAGGACCATGAGTGACGACGGAGAAAGGACTTGCCCTTTGTGCGCGGAGGAAATGGACCTGACCGACCAGCAGCTGAAGCCCTGCCATTGTGGATACGAGGTATGCGTTTCGTCAAAGCAAGAAGAAACACTTAAGTTTTGTTCTGTAGAACATACATTAAAATTTCTTTCGGCATCGTCTAGCTTATTTAAAACAAAAGTTTCTGCATATTTACTGAACTATATGATCATACATTATGATTAGTATTTGGTATTTGGTATGTATAGATTTGTATTTGGTGCTGGCATCACATAATTGAAATGGCTGAAAAGGATGACACAGAAGCCCGATGTCCAGCATGTCGTACACCTTATGACAAGGACAGAGTCCTGAAAGTAGCTGCTGCTACTTCTGAGAGGTTGCTAGTGTTTTCATATGTTTTTTGTTTTCTTTCTGTTGCATTTCTATGTTTTCATTTTCATTTAACCCTCATTTACTAAGAAATGGCATGGAATATTCCTTACCCTGAAGACAGGATAATAGCTGAGGTTTACTCTGAGAAAAAGCAAAGGTCTCACAAAACAAAGGCAAAGATTTCTGCAGAAGTTATGAAACACCTTAGCGGTGTTAGAGTAATGCAAAAAAATCTTGTATACGTAACTGGATTACCAGGAAACTTATGTGATGAAAGTGTATGTTCATGTCATTTTCACCAATAGTGATGAATCAAATTGTCAACATGACATTTTTTGAAAGGTTGTATATGTGTGTTTGTCAGATTCTCGAACGCAAGGAATACTTCGGACAGTATGGTAAAGTTTTAAAGGTTTCAATTTCACGTCCAGCTGGCACCGCTCCTCAGAAAACATTTGGCGTGTATGTCTCATCAAACACACTCCTGTAGCTTGTGTCTTGCATTGGTTATGAAGACATTTACATATAAGATATAACCTATTAGCAGAGAAATTAATTATGTCAAACATTATTAGGTTATGGTCGCTTGTCCTAATTCATTTCTAGTTTTTGTTGCTATAGCTCTTTTGTGGACTGTTGTTATCATTCTTTTTCACTTCATTGTCGACTAAGATTTTTGTAATCATTTTTAAATATAGTTAATACGCCCCAATTTTATATAATTCTTAATGGACATCCAAATGATATCGAAGAGATTCACTGTTCTTTCATTCAGATAAGCTAAGTCGTGTCCTGATACTGTTTCAAGCATGCATTTTTTCATCCTCTTTTTAGTGTGAAGTGCTTTAACCCTTTCATGTAATGGTTAATGTTTAGGTATATCACATATGCCAAAGAGGAAGAAGCAGTTCAATGCATACAAGCAGCACACAATTATGTTTTAGAAGGTAAAACCTTGAGGTAAGCACATAACCTGACCTCTGATTTCTTGAACTTATTGTTTAGAATTCTTATTCTGTGACACTTGATTTTCTTAGAGCATGCTTTGGTACCACAAAATATTGCCGTGCATGGTTGAGGAACTTGGTATGTAGCATCTCCTTTTGTCCTCTCACAGGTTATATATTTATCTGCTCGTCTATCTGCAGAATTTTTATAAGCTGAGTTTGTTTTTGATTCAGACCTGCAGCAATCCCGATTGTCTGTATTTGCATGACGTAGGGAGCCAAGAGGATAGCTTTACAAAAGATGAGACAATTTCAGCATATACTAGGTATTTCTCCCCTTCAAAATTTGCATGAACTTTTAATTCTTGATCTCTCGGTATAAAGAGGCGATTGTGTGTTGTGATTGAACCCATGGATTTAATAAATGTGTATCTTACTACAACATGCATCATTAATCACTCAATTGATAGTGTGTAGTAGTTGATGTATGGAGTTACTAACGAAGCTCCTATCAATGCGGGGTCCTAGGGAAGGGCAGACCACATTAGGTCTATTATATGCAACCTTACCCTGCATTGCAAGAGGCTGATTTTGCAACTCAAACCTGTGACCACAAGGTCATACGGAAGCAACTTTACCATTGCCTTCAGTTTTACCTCAGCCTTAATTATTTTATATATCAAACAGGTTAAACAATTAGTTATCTTTGCAACTGTTTTCATTCTAACCTCATTTTTTTAGTTGCCTTCATTTTTTCTTAATTGGCGCCAGGTTTTTGGAATTAACATAAATTAGTTAATTCTGTTCCGCATCAGCCTATTCCTTCTGGTTTTGATTTCAATTAGCTTCTAATCGGCAAGTGAAGAACCATGTTAAGTTTTATTCTCTTTCTTATATCTTGAATTTTTGTATCAAATTTATACAGGTTATTTTGGTAGATCATCATTGAGCCATAAGCAACTTGGTGGATCACTTGGTTTAACTATGTGAATTTAATAATCTGTTTATTGCGACCACACATTATATGAAAGGGGTTATAAGGTAGTAGATTGTCATCCTCAGGGATTCAGATCCAGTACGTATCCTGGTTGAGATGCATGAGCAAGACCATAAAGTGAAACAGAATTGTATGCGCCTATATGTGCTAACCATTGATTTACCATTTGATCTGACAATGGTCCCCAATAGCTAGTCTGCCTTTAACCATACCTACTAGTCCTTGTATATCACTAACTAATATCTAGATATAGTGTTTTGAGGTACAATTCCAAATATTGCATGATTGTGTTATTCAACCTTTCAATGATATGCCACCTGGTTCAATTCTCCTGTGTGCCTGCTATTTTACCTTCAGACAAACTTTTGTATGCATCATCCTTAGTTTTTAATGGTCAGTATTCACAAGTAGGTTAGTCGAGGTGGAAATGTAGGATATCAGTGTTTTTTCTAGTACCATATGGCTTATGAGATGTTAAAGACTGATTAGGTACATTTCATGTGTTCTTGAATTTTTTTAAAGCCATTGGCATCAATTCTATATCAAGGTAATCCGGTACTCTATGCATTGGATGCTAGGTATTTGCTGCTTGCTAACCCTAAGAATTCATTTATCGACACTATATTATTGTATCAGCCTGGGAAGTCATACTCGAGTACCTACATTTATCTACACTACATTATTGTTTCAGCCCGTTAAGTCATACTCAAGTGCCTGTTGATTATTGAAGGGCATACTAAGAATACACTAAAAATATTCAATTGTATAAATAAGCTTCTACTTGTGTTTTACCTTGGGCCCTTTACATATATTAGAGGCAAGCCAACTACTTCCTTTGTTTTTTCTTCTTGAGCATACTTTTTTTGTTTTGTTTCACTCATGCTCTAGTGTCTGTTTATAAACTTTTTTGTATTGCTGTAGTTAATAATCCATTAATTAGTTTAACTTATGTCATTGCAGGAGCAGGGTTCCACAAACTACTTTAAACAATTCACAGCGACGGTCTGGAAATTTGTTGCCTCCTCCAGTGGATGATGTCAGTATTAATGGAACAGGCTCGGACAAGCATCCAGTCAAAGGTTCCTCTAATGTAAGCATATAGTCTTTAGTAGTAGATGCACTTGTTTAAACAAGAACTGCTGCTATCTTCTAGGAGACCAATTCCACCTTATGCCTTTTGTTTTTCTCTCTCATTATTTTTCAAATTAGGTATTCATGCATAATGCTCCCTGCCAGGTCAAAGGTTCTCCTCCCAATAGCAGTCTTGGAAAATTCAATGGTTTACCAGCAGCTGCTTCATGGTATATTGCTTTTAACTTCACATGTGAGAAAGGATCTTTTTAACTAATATTCTGACCACTTGTAGGGGTCTTCGTGGTTTGAATTGTCGAATAACTTCAAACGCGCAATGTTCTCAAACTTTTGCCAGACAAAACGTAGAGACTAGCAAAAGTTCTACTTTGCCTTCTCCACTGATGAAAAGTCCAATTCAACCTTCAGAAAATCTTGATGAAGTGATTACAACTTCAAAGGTACCTGAAAGAAATGTAGCTGATGCCGTATTATCACCATCAGAGAAATTACAACTTGATAACTGGCTAGATTCAAGACTGTCTAAATCGTTGGCTGCAGTTTTTGAAAGTGATTATCCATTAGTATCTGCATGGGATGATGATACCATTATCACACCGAAGCCCAAGGAAGACAGGGAAGATTTGGATGACAGATCCATTGGTCTGGATTCTATAAAATTGAACACTGGCCGACAGCAACCTACATCTTTATCACATTTGCCAACCCAGGTTGTCCTGGAGACAACAGATGTTTCCCAGGTTTCTTCAAGTTGCTTATCAAGCCCTCTTGTTGAAGCACTTGAAGATAGGGAAAACATCATAGATTTAAGCAGTGGTGAGATGATGCTGAGAAATAGCACTATGCTTAAATGTAATGTTAGACAGCTTAGCAATTCTGATCCTGTTGTAGTTAAGCATGATTCAGCTATCATCAATGGTGATGTACATAGCTTGGTCTTAGGATCTTCATCTGATAGCTCGGATAGCTCGACAATGAAACAGATAAATATTGGTCAACATCAGACCTTAGCCTCTAATCTCTCTTCAGTTGTTTTGACCCGGAGTCGAGATTTTAATTCAGAGCCTGTAGCCTTGAACATGGGTGAGTCATCGGATTGGAGCAATGATCCCCAAGGGCAACAGTTGATATCTGCGATGAATGAGATGGATAATCCATTGAAAGAGCAGAACCACTCTTTGCATTCTTTAAATAACCAGGATAATAATACAAGCCATTTAAGTTCTACTTCCTTGTGGAATGGACTTGGCAATAAGCAAGGACCAGGTGGTGAGAGTTCTGTGGATATTGATACCAATTGTTCCTTGGGAGAACAAGATTCTGCTGTACATAATGGAGCTCAAATAGTTGATGTATGCATAAACTCCTTGAGCAGGAATGATTCAGGGAGTTCCGAGTTCAACTTCAACAAAGAGAGTGTGCGACCTCTAGGTAGGAGTGCTACAACTAACACTGTCAAGGATGCCTTTGTAGATAAAACAGGAGAGAGCAGCATCATATCAGATATTTTGTCATTAGACTTTGATCCATGGGACGAATCAGTATCACCTGCTAACTCTTTGGCTAAGTTGCTGGGTGAAACAAAAAAGCAAGATGGATCATTTAGCTTATCAAGTTCATCAAGAAGTGCAACCAATAATCAGTCTAGATTTTCTTTTGCCAGGCAAGAAAATCAATCAAGTCTTCTAGAAACTCCCATTGGAGAATCTAATTATGTGCAGAAACTTTGTTCCTCATCACAGAACTCGTACCAAGATAGTTTTTACAGTGATTTTCAAGTCAACGATTATGCAGGTCCTTCCATTGACCAAAATTTTGATGATTCTAATAGGAGTGGTAAGAGTATTTAATGTTTTTTTTTTTAACTTACTGTATGTAATATTTGAGACTATATCCAGGGTTGTCATTCTTGTTAGCTTCCCATTTAACTTTTGTTTGTTCTGTTCTAATGCTCCTTACCTAGTTTTGATTTGGGCGTAATAGACTATGTTCATACTTAAGTGCCTTCTGATTAGACAGCATTATTCTGAATGGCTACATGCACAACCATATGCCAACAAATTTTCATGACTGTAAGCCTTGCAGTAGGGTCAATGATGTTTGTCTAAGATTCCTTTAGCTTTTTTGCTTTTTTAGTGTCTGAAATCTGCATTGTGTGTCCACCTTTTATGACATTGTCTACTTCCTCCCCATGTGAGTACATGATTGCTATGGAGGCGTACATGAGAGAACAGTGTCTTTGGTGTATGCATGGTTGAATTCTCAAGCAACCTAGGACATCTAATTATACGTTAATCTAACACAGTAAAATCTGTGGTATATACTTTTATGATTGTTAACTTGGTTAGCTGTAATATTCCAGCTGACTTGATGCAGCACCCAATTTAGACTTCAGTTTTATAATATCTGTATGTATATATATATATCCATTTTCTTTTTTTTAATTGTTTGAAATGGAAGATTTTTTTTTTGTGTGTGGCTTAGGAAGCACCATAATGAACTAGAATGATTGTTATTCAGGCACCGTGTGTCAGATGCGGTTAATGCATTTTGCTTTCAGTGTTTTGGAATTTTAAGGTTTTTAGGATATGGGATTCTCTGAAACTGCAATTTTGTGAAGCTCTAATATTATTGCCTGTTTTTCAAAGCTGAACAAGGAAACAGTATCAGTTAAGATAAAACTTTATCAATTTTGCTTCTGCAACTCTTCTTTGCAACCTTGAAAAGAACTGGAAGTATAGTGAAGGAGTGTATTGTTATCATTTCCTTTGAGAATATGTTTCTTGCATTGCTTTTAGGCTCCATCCAAAATGGATTGTTAGGATTCATTTGAAATGTATATTTAGTACCTTCATCATCATTGAAAACTAAGGTATTTATGGTTGCTACTTGCTGAAAAAACCAAGATTTGTATGCTTGTTTTAGAGGTCAAGGCTATGTTATACACTAATCAATTTTAATGTAATTCTTGAAGCAAATATGCATACAAGGATTTGACTTTGATGTTTGATCTGTTTTTATCTATGGGGTACACCTGGACTAGTGGTGCCTATAAATGGCTTTGACTAGCCTGTTTCCACATCTCCATTCTGTCTGATCCTTGTATCCCCTTTCGAAAAGTGATTTGTTCAGCATTTTATTTTCAAATGCAAGGAAAAGTTCACTTGATTGTAGCAAATGCTTGGTAGCCTTTCTGCTAAACTTGTGTCTTTCATGTTTTTAATTTACATACTGAAAGCCCTTTTTTGGAAGGTGTTTCAAGGGCCAAGATTGCTGTTCCACCTGGATTCTCTGCTCCAAGCAGAGCACCTCCTCCAGGGTTTTCTTCTCAAACCAGATTTAACCAGACTTATGATGGTGCCTACTCAGGTTTGTACATTTTGCTATCGTGTGTTTTTGATATTTTTATGGTGTGTAAATCGTTGGCTTGGTTCCATTTCAGGTGAAAATCATTATCAATCGCATTCAGTTAGTCATTCTGGTGATGTGGAGTTTATAGATCCTGCAATATTGGCTGTTGGCAAGAGCCGGATAACTGTTGAACCAAATAACTCAACATTGGGATTGAAGTCATCATTTCCTGCACAATTTGTCACTTCTGATAATGACCCAAGGTTTCACCTGCTGTCACAGCAGATGATTTCTTCTCATCAAAACATGAGGATACCAGAAATGGAAGAAACATTCTGGCCACTAAATGATGCTTTTGCTGCATCTAGACTTTTAGCACAAAGTCATACAAGGTTTTCTCCTCTTGCACAGTTGTCGCACCAGCAACCAAGAAATCCACTTTACCCAAATAGCCATTGGGATTCCTGGAATAATTTGCATACTGTTGCTGACATGGGCATGGGTGATGTCTTCAGGAATGAAAGAATTGGGCTCAATGACTACTACAAAAGCACTCCTGAAAACAAGTTCCACATGCCAAGTGCAAGTGATCTATACAGCCGAGCATTTGGGATGTGAACCGTGTAACTCAGATCTTGACCACTTGATTACGTAAATGCCTCTATCTGTGGGTAGTAAAATTGGTTCTTGGAGCAGATGTGATTGTTGATATGCCATGATGAAAAAATAAAAAACAACAGAGCTTGGTATGGTGTCTTTCATTATCAGGTATAAACAATTTTTAAAATGTTTGAACTAACTGAAAATATTAGTAGATGAATGTTACCAAAATATATCTGGATATCATCAATGTTATCCATGTTTGCATTTCTGGAATCTTCTGAAATTGCTGATGTTCCAAAGGATGAATTGCTTGTCTTAAGCTTCTGGAGCTGTATTTTCCCAAATGTAAATAGCTAGTGGTAGCTGTAACTATTCTCTTGCGTTTTAATGAAATCATAAGTTATTTTCTTCAATGGAAAATATGCTAGGCATATCTGTAATACCAAGGAGCATCAGATGGCCATTAAATATTTATCCGCGTCTCAATCATCTGTGCAAACTCGTCTAAATTATGCTACAGCAGAGTAAAATTATGGTATACTGGAGCTTCAGAGCATTGGATTATTTAACCAATCTGGTTAAGGTTACACCTTTGCTACTCGTACAGAGATCACTTTTTCTCACACAAGTTTGAGTGAGTCAAGCCTAGTTTGATGCTCTTTGTTTTACCCATCAATTTCACATGTGCAACTACTTATTCTTATTGCATTACCTGCCATCTTGACAAACATAATGTGATTCTATTGTTGCCAGCAATATCGTGTTTCCCAACTTGTTTGGAACCATATTTATTGTACTCATGCTTAACTAGAGAACACGTTTTTGTTGATTACTCTAACAACTTAGATTCCCTCATTACATGGAATCAATGTATATTGTTTTTGGGGGCATGCTGTCTCACCTTATCAAATCATCTAAGGTTCAATTATCTTGTCTTTCTCGTTGTCTATGTTGTAGTCTGATATTTTACTCCTCTGATCTTATTAATGCCGATCTCTGTTCTTTTATGTAGTATGATATTATCATTTTTAGTATTTTTATTATCCAAGTGATCTGATTATTTACTGCCCATTTTCCAACCAGGAAGGCCTTAGGTTTTGCCATGATTTTATGATCCAGTTCTCAAATCTCAAGCATAGATTCATCACAGAAGGTTCCCTATTTTGACATTTATTTTGTTTGCTCGGTCATGGTGCGTAGGGTGGGATTGTTGACATATTTTTGTAAATCTGAAAGATTGAAAAATACATGTAATGCTGATTTTGTATTGGAGTGTACTATTTATCAGCCAAACGAACTGTATAGCTGAAAGCTGTTTGGTACTTTCCAATATGCTTTGTTCTACTGCCCGAGGGTTTTTATTTTCTGTTATTATCGACATCAAAATGGATGCATTGACTCTTTGAGACGTAATACTAGGTAATTTATAGCTATAGAAGAGTTTGAGCGTTTATCATGTAGACTTACTCATTATCTATGTAGGCTATTATGGTAATAACGACAGGTCTCGGTTGGACTATTTTGAATTGCATTTCTATGTTAAGAATGCTCGTACAATGGAGCAACATGATGTATAATTTGAACACTTGTTGAGATGAAACATGAGTACAGTGGTGAAACATGAGTTTTCCAATGTCACTTAGGAAGCTCTTGTTATGAAAGCTCTTATGGTGACCAGAGCTCGATGATTGGATGTTGATGTTGTGATATCTTTTTCCAATTTTCGTTAAATTAGGTTCAGAAAGGTTGGAACAAGACTACAAGAGGTAAACAAGAAACAATGATACTTACAACTGGCGGTGGTTATGTTTTGTAGCACGCCTTTAAGGGATCTAGTCTCTACAACAGTAACGATTTATAAACTATTTGGAATATTTGATTGCATGTAAATTTATGAAACTAGCGCACAACTTTGTGAAGGTTAGTTAGTTCATGGAGAATTTTGTTTTCTTTGGTTCAAAATTGTTTCTTAAAAAGATGAAAGAATATACATTATATATAGTCAATTTATAAAGTTGGAATAGTATAAAGTTATGTTTTTTTTGCTTAAATTCTGAGTGTCTTCTTTGTCAAATAGATGCGTACTTTAACTGACATTTGTTTAAGTTAGGTTCAAATGGTGAAATGGATGATTCCCACGTGAAAAGCGAAGGTCAGTCATTTACTTGTGTCAAGTTTTCTGAATATAGCTAACTGCATTTTGACAATAAAATCAAAACAGTGAAATGTAGTGAAGATATGGCAAGTCCCTCAGTTCTTTGTCCTGGCCAGTTCCGAGGACTTCAACAACATTACCCAGCTTGAGTTCTTGGTGAAAGCGTCTGACGGGATGAAGAGCATATGTACAAAATGGTCATCTTCTCGATGCTGTTTGGCTCGGCACCACCCTATGCACAAGCATGGCCCTCTTCTCAATGCCGTTTGGCAACTACTTTGAACTCGTTCATCATCACAATCATTGCCATCGTCCATTGCTACTTCATGGTGTTGCCGTGTCGGCACTTCAATATCTTATCAACTGTTGTTTTTATACTGCTTTTGCAAAGAATTACACACTAAAGAAGGCCATCTCAGAGAGTTAGTCTGTTATGAAGAAACTTATGACTTCAGATTTTTCTCAAACGGACGTATATAATATAATACATAAATATACATTAATTAGTCTCCTCGAATGGATCTAGTGATTAACGTATGGAGCAGGGACGGATTTATGTAAGGGCTGGACTGTACAGTAGCCGAACCCTTTGACAAAAATTTCACACCTCTATCTCAAAGTCAACTTTGGTCATCTCACATAAGAAGAAGATCTTTCTACCGTACATAATAATAACTAATAAATTTAATTATATAAATATTTTAGACACATTAATTCATTCTATCAATAATTCTTTCCCTATAAGAAAATTAGAATATATATAAAAAAAATTTCCGTCCAGTAAAAGTCCGTAGTTAATTTTGAGATAAAAATATTATATTTCTAGTTGGATTAAAAAATTATTTATATATTTATTTTAAAATTAA
Organism: Zingiber officinale; assembly: GCF_018446385.1. NCBI lineage: Eukaryota > Viridiplantae > Streptophyta > Magnoliopsida > Zingiberales > Zingiberaceae > Zingiber > Zingiber officinale. The sequence continues at coordinate 2,080,982 of NC_055987.1, read as the reverse complement.
CCAGATAAAATTAATTTCAAATAGAATTTTTATCTCTAATCTTATTTTAAATATGTTATTAATCTATCTCAAATAATATATCAAATATAATTTTAATTTATTTATAAATTGTTTACAGTTCTATTTATAAATTCGTATATAATTTTGTTTAAAATTTAATAAAATATAGGAAAAGGTAAGATGATAATGTGCTCGTGTAAAGTAAACTCGGACCCCTTCTAGAATATCCTTGGCAAACTCAATCAACTTAGAATCAACCCAGTCCACTTTTAATTCCTGGATCCGTCTCGGGTATGGAGTGTTGTCATCATGAGATCTGAGATTCAAATCTTATCGAGATAAATGTCTCCCTTATATGTTAGTCACTATTCTGAATATACATTAATTAATATCTAAAATATTAAACATAAAAATTTAATTTAATTTATTATATTAGATATTAAATTGATAAAAATAGATACTATACTTGATCTTAACCAAAAGATTAAAAAAAAATATATTTTCTAATATTATCGGTTCAAGTGTTGTCATTGTGTATATTTTTTATAAAAAAATAATTAGAAAAAATTATTAATAAGTGTTAAATTTATTTTTAATATGAAAAGGAATAAATATTAATATAATTTAACTTCGGGCTTTGATCCTGATTTTGACTAAACTAGTAAGATGTAATTATGTTTTAGTTTTTTTTATATATAATGGTCGTGAAATTGGAATTTATCTATTTATGATCAAGAAACTGGTTGCGGTTCGATTTGGGTGTGGCAGTTTGAATCTACCTTTTAACGTGAGCTAAGAGTGGTGCTCCATTTACGTCACCAATGAGAGTGATGGAGCGGTTCAAGTTTACGTGGCGCGTTCTGATTGCACGCATGCAGTGGGTGTCATACAATTTAATGACTCCCTAATACGATCAGCCCCCCTTTTGTCAACCAATTAATGTAGAGCTTTAAATGGACCCCACATTGGGGGAGTGTGTGGGTGTTGGGTAGACGAGGTCGGATTAGATCAGATTTTTGGATCGCGGAGAACGCGTTTTTGGGACGAAAATAATGATGCCTCTATCCCTCGATTGACATCCTCGCCTGATCTTGTTTCCGCCTCTTCTCAGGCAAGCCATTGCGGATCTGTCGCTCCTCTCATCCTTCTCTTCGGAATCGCGCGGATCTTTCTTGATTGATCGTGAAGGTCGTTTCCTCGCCGCCGAGTTTCAGGTTCTGGGCTTTGGGGGCGTTGATTGCTGATTAGGGTTTGGAGGGGAGGAGATCGATGGTTGTCAAAGAAGAGGATTCGGAGTATGAGAGCGATCCTGAGGACGCACCGCTGCCAAGGATGCGTCGCAGGGAGGCGAGCGACGACGAGGAAGGGGAAGGATACGAGGGGCGGGGGAAATCTCCGGCGGGAGACCTGGTGGCGTCCGATGGCGAGTCGGATGGTCAAGGCGGTGCTGAGGTTTATGATGACGAAGAGGAGTACTACGACGAGGAGGATGAACTGGTGGACAGGGTAGAGGAATTCGGTGGGGAAGAAGAAATGGTGGAAGGCAAAGGTGGGAATCTTGCCAGTATTCCAGTAAACGAAAGCCTCAAAGACTTGGGAAAGGCACCAATTCCTGATGGAGATGGACAAACGTATCTTGGAACACCAGAAGAAAATGAAGACAAGAATCCAGTGGAAGAGGAGGCGAAGGAGAGTGAACCCTATGCTGTGCCGACTGCTGGGGCTTTCTACATGCACGATGATCGATTCCAGGACAATGGCAGGGGTCGCCGCAGGTCATATTCTTTTCTCAGAAAACAACATAGTTTCACAATTTGTGCTCCTGATGTAATAAATATTTTTTTTCTTGCAGTTTCTAGTATTACTCTTTATGAACCCCAATTTTTTTTTTCCTTCATAAATCAGAGATATTCAATCACTTTGGTGCCAGACTATTGATAGAAAGTTGTTTCGATCCCAAAAGATTCCATTTTATTGAGACGCTCTCACTCTGACAATTTGTTTAGATGTAGTTTATCACTTTCAATAGATAATAAATGTACATATTGCTTCTATCATTTAAGATATTCACATCATTTCCATTGTGTTGAAACTTTCATGATTTTCTGAAGATTACACTCCGCTAGATGATTAGAAATAGTTCATATAGGAAAAATGGGCTATTTAACCTTAAACACTGTATAATTAAGCTACTTCGCTCCTTTATAATGCATTACTTATGATTCTTTACCATCATTGGTTATTTATTAATCATTTTTCCCACTCACATTTTTGTTGCATTCACTGATTATATCAGTCTAGATCAAATAGTATTTCATTTTATTTATTTATTTAGTGATCTGTATAAATTTCAAAGGCACTTAACTTTGTTGCAGCCAGTGATTATTGCAGTCTAGATCAAATAGTTTTGCATTGTCTTGTTTATTTAGTTTTCTTGATATTGATCTGATTCTTGAAATTTCTCTTGTTTGGCATTTGTACTTTTTTTTTCCTTATCATTTTTTTTAATGACTATTATATAGGCGAATGTTTGGTGGCCAAAAGCTGTGGGATCCTAAAGATGAACGTGCTTGGGTGCATGATAGATTTGAAGAAATGAATTTGCACGAGACACGAAATCATGAGGTACTTTTTTCCCATATTCCCATTTCGTGAAACCTACATTTGAGGTTATGCTAATTGAGAATGAAAATTGACTTGTTCTAGGAAAGATCAAAGTCTAGAGGCCGTTTTAGGGGACGAGGTGGAGGTAAAAGATGGGGCTCTGAACATGTGTATACTAGAGGAAACAGGTCCAATACATACCGTGATGATGCTGAAAGTGAAACCCGTGCCCCGAGGACTGTTAGAGGGAGAGGACCTAGGCGTTACGAACCTATTCTGAGGAACAAAAGAGACTTTCCTGCAATTCAGAGCAAACGGTCAGTAGTTAACTTCATTGTTGTTTATCACACGCGATCATTCTACTGCATGGTACCAATTTGGAACTAAATTGTTCTAAAATTTCGTGGCAGTTTACCTTTAAAACCTCACCACTCAGTATCAAATGATACCTCTGGAAGACCATCTTCTCAAGCGGCAACAGTTCAATCAGACGCTGTTCTTCCAAAGAAGAACTCGTTTGCCTCAAGCCTCAATTCTGCATCACCCCCATTTTACCCCTCTGGGTCCTCTAATCAAGATATGGCATCCTTGACTCAGAAAAGGGGCGTACATACTGGAAGCATCAATAAGCCCATTTCATATACTACACTGACAAAAGATAATTCTATGGCATCCCAAACAAACTCATTAATGCGAGGGAATACACCGACTGACGTTGTTGGACCTGATAAGTTATTTATTGATGATTCCTTTCGGTCAACCGCAGGGAAAATTATGGCTACCTCCGGTCTCCAGCTGTCAGGATCTTCATTATCATCAAAAGAAATTCAGACTGCTAGTTCTAGGGTCCAAGTTAGGGAATCAAGTATTGTTGGTCGCATAAATAGACATTCTGAGTCATCAATTGGCCCACCTGGAAGAGTTGCTACTCAAAACAAGCCCACAGAACAGCGACCACTTCAGTTTCCAGCACAATCTGCTACACGAATTTCAAACCAGCAGTCGGTCCAGCTTCGTAGCATAAGGAATCATTCATCATCGCCTCCTGATTCTGCACCTCCTAGTTCATCTGACATTATACAGTCTGATTCACATTCAGGTGTAACCAAGCCAGAAGTCACACTTGTTGGAAAAGCAAGGATTAACAATCAAGGAATAGGAAAGGGACCCTTTATGTACGGTGGAGCTCAGGTAATTGGGGCAACTGGGGCTGTGGGACTTCCCAATGGTGATCATAGCTTCCCTGGAACTCCAGCACTTTTACCAGGTCTGCCAAATTTTTTCTTGAATTTATTTTATTGAAGCACACCTTTCTTTGCTGTGGGTTTCCTTTCATCCACTTCTTGATATGATGGAATGTCATTACTCCTCAAATTTCATATTACATGAAGGTTCTAAAATTCGCTAGGCGCTAGTCGGACGCTAGACCTGCGCCTAGCGCCTAGGCTGTCTAGGTAGGGACTAGACGCCACTAGGCGAATTCCACGATATCAACATAAAATACATAATAAATCACATTCTATAACTCCAACACAATAACATCAAATTTAAAATGAGTTCAAAATTACACAACTAATAAAATATCACAAATTTATTTTACTTCTTGTTCTCCATAATTTTTAACAACTTATTTTTCATCGGACACAAACTCAAGGTTACATTTCAGTTTTTTTTAATTGGGATTTAAATTTAAAAGCCTAAACTAAAACAAATCATGAAAAACCTACACTATTTCCACGGTGTCTAGATGATTCGACCGATTAATCAGCGCCTAGGGCCGCCTAATTCCACCTAGGCGCCATGGTTGCCTCTGCTGGCCAACTAGCATGTTTTTAGTGCAGCTGGCAGGCACCTAGCGCCTAGGTGGCCGCCTAGGCCGATTTTTAGAATGTACATCCCATAAAATGGGCACATGAACAACTGAGGTTGTATCTCCTTTTGTCCCAACATATTGGATGAATGACTTGTTTTGAACGCTAGCCTAGCAGTTGCTTTCCTTTTGGGGTGATTCTTTGACCACTGACCAGACCAAGGCTCTCTTGTCTTTTGACTTTCCTCCTACTCATGGTCTTCGTAAAGTATCATTCTTATGGTTCGTGGGATGCCTCTTGGCTCCATTTCATTCCATAGTTTGTGATCAGGGAGGTAACAAAGTTCTATCAGAATTACTAATTAGAGATTGTATTCTGACAAGGGTCTGATAGGAAGTTTTCACTTTTTTTATCAGCTGTTTATTCTGAGGAATGAACTTTCATTCAAAACTAAACAAGAAATTATCATTTTAATCTTTTGTGACTATATGACTTTTGTACACTTTTGGCAGTATCTGTAAACTTGTTCTTTCTTGATTTTATTTTTTGTTGCTTGTTTCAAGTTATGCAACTTGGTGGTCCTAATCCTGGTGGTATGGGGGTTCCTGCAATGGGTATGGCTCTTCCAGGATATGTAGCTCAACCTCAGCTTGGTTTTGGCAATACAGAAATGACTTGGTATGAAATATGTTGCTTCCTTTCTTTTCTCACTTTTACAGCTGTGCTATACTGTTTGACCTATACTGGTATGGTTAAGGCAAAATGAAATGCAAATAGTTATCTTTTATGCAATGGCACATACTCATTTTCTCATAGTTGTTTACTTTTTTATTATTAGCTATAAGATGGACCCTTGGGGGCCTTTCATTTCCTTATTGCAAAGGCTTTTTTGGACTTGGATTTGATGGTTTCCTGTATAGACTGTTTGTTCTATTCTGACCAATTGTAGTTTAGGCATGTTAACAGACTATTCTTGAAGGAATGGTACCGTAGTGAGCCAGGTGTACTTTGAATGGTTGTTTTCCTATTGTTTCTTCCATATAAACAATCATCTGATGGTATGATAATTAACTTTGAGGTGTTGAGAATATGCCTCATGTTATCAAGAGTAAGGGACTTAGATTATCGTCAGAAAAACATATGGAGGCTGGATTTTTGTTTTTCTTGATTTATGTCTTTGTACTGGTATTAAACTGATACTCTTTCATGTCTGTATGGATCCCAGGTTGCCAGTATTGGCAGGTGCTGCTGGGTCTTTAGGGCCACCTTACTGCCCACCTTACATCGCTCTTGATGGAAACTACTTTGCTCATCCTTCAGGACAGACATCTTCATCATCCCCTTCTAGGTAAGATGCACATTTTTTTTTTTATATCAACATAGTTCTGAATAATTTGCTTCCTGAATGCCTGCTTCTGTTACAGTTCCAAATTATTTTTCACCCAAGCATTGTTAGCTTTTGCCTATTTGTTTTGGGTCATGGTATGAATGCTGTTGATATGTTTGTGTTGACTTCTATGGAAAAACAAAAAGGACTTGCTGTCGGATGACTTCCTAATTTTAAAGAACAAAAAATTTGTGCCTTGATTGGTACAATCTTCACAAATGCACATATAGTTGATTAGCCTAGTAGAATAGTTGTACTGCCTCTGGAACTTTGATGTCATATTGTGAATGGTATTCTAATATGTTTCAGGCAGTGTTCCATATTATTTCCCCCCTTCTTTTTTTTTTCTCTACGTAATTCTATGCCTATACTGGAATTTACTATGTTATAAGAACTTCACCATTCACTATATGTATCTCAGGGAAACTGGTACAAGCAAACCTGCTAGTTCTTTGAAACCTTCCCAGAGACCCGGTATACTACGTAGCTGATACTGTTTTCCTTATTTTCCACAATAATTCATCTATTATCATCATTAAATTTATGTTGTATTTACCTCTCTTGTTTTTTTTCCTTTTTATCAGAGGTGAATGAGGACTCTGGGCAACGCCAAAGCAAGCCTCGTAGGTAAGCATAAAAAAATGTTGATATAAAGTTGCATCAAGAGATGGTGATTATTTGTTTGTTATCTCCATAGCATGATAGTTATTCTGTTTTCTTTTCCATATTCTTGCAGGTATTCAGAGATGAGTTTTGGCCAATGATGTGCATGGGTGGTTAAATATGTCCTAATAACAGCTTAAGGTGAGGAATTGGTGTCTGCTCAAACCATTCATTTCTACTTGGTCTTTCTTTTGTTGGAATATCTATTTTTTCTTCCCGCAGGTGTTTTACAATGCCCTCTGTGGTCTTTGCTTTGGCATCTAATTTGACCAGGAGCACATTGGGCTGTTTAGTCGACTACATATGCTAGGTATAATATTGCTTAGTTCCTGTTCACTTGATCATCGAATGTTCTTTGATGCAAAGTTTTTTTTTTTTGGTACTTTCGCTTGTCTGCATATGAAAAATTGGAAACTTATGTTTGGGCTCCATGGATTTTACTTCGGAACAAAGTTCCTGTCAAAATGTCCTTCCAAGTTATTGTTTGTCTGTTTTTCTAAATGCAATCAAGGTTTATTTTCATTTTGTTTGCAAAACACTTCACCTCTCATTTTGCAATCTGTAAGATAAATTTTAAAACATAAATTTTAGTGAGCATTTTGGAAAGAAAAGATAAACTATTTTTTGGGTATTGACAAATAGTGAAATGCTAGAAAATATTTCATGAAAAGGATAAACAGACATGTATTGTAAAAAAGGGTCCAGTTTTCTAATTTTCTCATTGATTTTTTTTTTTTTTAACTCAAATCTTTGAATCCTGCAGCTGTTTAACACCTGCTCTTGCTGTAATGTTGTGAGACCACCATTTTGCAGCAGGATGGGTGGCGTGGCCTTGTTCAAATTATCGTAAGAAATTTAACTTATTCTCCATGTTTGAATACGCTCGCTGTTTGAATCTGAACAGTTTCTTTGGGGGTTCTCTGACATTCAGGTACTATAATTGCAGTTGGACTGGTTGAACCTTTTCTAAACCATAAGATATGTTGAGTGAGCTACTTTTTTTCTTTAGAGATATGAAGAATATTGAAGAGCTGTAGATAGTGATGTTTCGACTTAGCGAGCATTGTTTGCAACGAGTTGTGCGTTTGTGAAAGAAGAACCATTTGATGTTTTGAATTTGGATTCTATGTTTGAGGATTAATTTGACTGGAGATAATTATCATGGCTTTGTTGCGCTTGCACGTGTTAAAACCTTGCTCTTTTCGTGTTACTCTGTCGTAAGCAACATCAATAAGTGCCTTGTGGTCTGTTTGTTTGTAAATAGATTTGCAACAAGAACTAGACATCACTAACACCTTGACATTTGAAAGTCTAAAATAGTCAATTGGAGGTGTGTTATAGTTAAAAAAGGAAATAAATTTATGATTCTTTCTAGAGCAAGTCGCACAGAGAGTATCATGGAATGGTATTGCAAGATAATGCGTAAATTAACTTGCCGAAAATTTAAAGTAACAAAAATATATTTTTGACATCTAAGTTTGGTTTGTTTAACTGGAGGTGTTTTGTAAATATAAAATGAATTTATAATTTTTATTATGCAAGCTAATTCATAATCTAATAGATCAGGGCGTTTGTGAAAAAAATAAGAATGGAGATAACTGGTATATTTGATTGCTACAACATTAAATATTGGTTCGACAGCTTTTTATGGTGAGGAATTATGTAATTTGTAAATAAGTATTGCTCACTAATTCATCAGATGTTAATTATGCTCAATTTAACTGGGAAAAAAATGAGACCTTTTTGTATTAGTCTTGTGTCAGATTGTTCAATATTTTTTTTAAGAACAAAGTTACATGCTTATCAACATCTTTTTTTTATGAATTTGAATTTAAGTTTTAACATGATTATTATTTTAACATTGTTAATTATAAAACCCAAGTTTCATTAAATTAAACAATAATTTATATTGTCTAATAGATTTTAATATTTTTTTCTACATTAGATTTAAGAACAAATCCAACCTCAAGAAGTATTAGATTCTCCTAATTTAATGTACATCGGATTAAAGTTTAAAGCAGCTAATTGAACCAATTTATACTTGTTTTTCCTAGCTACATCGGATTCAAAAATTAACTAAACATAATTATAGCTTTTCCAATTTGTAGAAACAGAATTAATATAGTACGACTGAAGATTAGTTTGGTGAATTTCAATTTTTTTTTTTAAAAAAAAGGAAAAAAATCTCTCAACAGGATTCAAAACTGAATACAAAATTTTCCTAAAAAATATTTAGTAACAGAAATTTTAATCCAACGATGAACATCTATCTATTTATAGACGCCTGCACATGCATCATACATCTATCACTTCATCGAAGACTTCAATTCATCTCTACACGATCGATCCATGGCCGAGCTCGGAAACAACCTCGCCGACGCTTCCACCGCCGTCGACCAGAAGACCCTTGACTACGACGCTTTGGCCGAGGTTTTCTCCTACTTGTCGGCAAAAAACCTCACCCGTCTCCAACTCGTTTCCAAGTCCATCATGAACATGATCACCTCGGATCCCTTTTTCATTCTCATGCAATCCTACCACACCAGTACTGCCGCCGCCGCCATCTTTGCCTATGGCCATTCTCGTTCTCGCCCGCAGATATTCCTTCTCGATCACGACGCCGGCCTTCCCTCGGGCTCCTTGGATGCCCTCTCCAACTACGACAATAGGTTCCTCTACTCCGCCGGCGGTCTCGTCTTCTACCGGAAAAGAGACGGTAGTTCCTACAGCATATGCGCCTTCAACCCAGCCCGTCGCAAATCCTCGCTCATTCCCGTTCCCCCCGGCGACGGCAATGCACTTCCCGCCAGCTTGGCAGTCGAGTTCACCGACGACGGCGACGGCGTCACGAGCGACTACAAGCTCGTTTACCTCACATCGGACCGGAACTGGTCCAGCTTGTACCAGTGCCGCGTGTACGACTCGGCGGCCCGAGTCTGGACGAGGGACGAGATGATCCACCACGGCAGCCGCCAGCTGAAGTTTCACAACCCGGTGGTGCACCGAGGGGCCGTCTTCTGGGCCACCGACTGCTTCAGGCATACCACGGCCGATCCCTACGTCATGTCATACGAAATCGCCACGGGAGCCATCGAGTTCCTCGCGATGCTCGACGGCAGTGCCGTGGAGTCGGAGGACCGTATCAGCGTGGCGGTCTGGGAGGGATCATGGTTGTGCTTGGTGCATCACAGCAAAAGCTCCGGCGCGTTCACGCTGTGGAGGTGGTGGGAGGAATCGCATTCGTGGGCGAAGTCGTCGAACGAGTTCGTCTACTGGGAGAAGCCGGAAGCCGTAGTGGGATCGATGTTGGTGTGCAACGGCGGGAGGGAGAAAGGGATGCTGTTGGTGTTCAGCGTGGAAGACGAAGCCTACGTTTACTCGTTCAAGCTCAGAGATTTAAGCAAGTTGGCGACGAACATGGGTTCTTATTTCCCTAAATTCACGGCCTACGCCAACACTCTGAGGCCTGCTTGCGGCGGACAGGAAGCCGATTGATTAGATTGCATTATGATATTTGATGCATCACGCCCATTAATTTGCTCTGGGTTTTACATTTGATTTGACGTCCTAGTCCTCTCCCGGCTTGTTAGTTTTTGACTGATGTTGCTTGACGGTAACAGTTGAATATCAATCTTTTAAGTTAATACGGAAGAGGAGATAAATTACGAATTATTATTAATTTTTAAAATAATAACTAATATATAAAGAAGATATTTATCTTCATTTTATTGAGATTCGATTTTCATATTTTTCATAAAATATTTTACGTGTTATCTACTAGATCGCCCTGAGGCTATGATATGGTTATGTAATTAATTGTTACGTGCGTGGTCGACAGTGCTTGATTTACTCCAAAAGAAAGTCAAAATAAAATTTGAGTTTGTGTTGTATATATAATTGACTTCAGCAGTAAATAATTGGCGCGCAACGAATAAAAGTAATAATTTCGTTTCTTAAATTTCGATTTTTCAAGGTCATTGTGGAAGGCCCAGGTCGGCCCAAAACATGGGCTCCTATCCATGTGAGTAAAGGCTCAACGCAATGAGACAGGATATTTTGGATCACTTTTTGTGGTTCAAGGGATATGTCATTTATATTTGTGGTCGGATCATGATCGTGATCCTGTCGCAAATGGTTACGATTTCTTCTTGGATTCATCGTTCTCATTAGGTTATAGTTTTTGTTCGGAGCGAGCGACCTCCAGTCGCCCGGAGGACACCCTCGCTAGGTGCCCAGTAACCTGGCCACTTATCCACCATCAAAGACCTCTGGGCGGCCTCCGGCCACCTGCTCCGAACAAAAACTATAACCTGATGGGAACGGTGAACTCAATAAGAGATCACAACAATTTACGGCCAGATTGCGATCACAATCCGGTCACAAATACGAGTGACACATTCCCTGTATCACAAATAAGTGGTCCAAAAGATCTGTGCTCCAATGCAATGTTAGATTTGTCTTCCAACTTCTCACTGATTCGGTACAATAGTTTTTTTTTTATCATCAATCAGGATAAATTAGGAAATACTCATGAAGACCCATCCAATCGACTAGCGTGCTTAGAGTTATCATCCATCGGAGAAAAATAATTGCAATGCGCCACAGTTGAGATTCGACTCTTAGAAACCATTTGAAGAACCTAACCGCTGCATCATTACCCTGGGGACGATTTGAAGGTCTCTCTAGTCCGACGATAGTAGTGTGGTTTATTTTGCTTCAATCAGATTGAACTAATACTAACATAAAGTGAAGAAAATAATTTTAATTAGTTAGTTTTTTTTTAGTGAATCAACTTATGACCTAGTTAAGGATTGAGAACCAATCCTGCTCAACAACTTGTGACATTTCAATCAGTTAGTTTTCTTTGGCTGCAGCAAGTGCACAGCATGACCTTTCATCGAGTTCCATATTGAACCACCATTCTGTTCCAGAGTTTACCATTGTATCAAGTTGCTGAGCAGCTGTCTTAGTGGGAAATGATTTGTTTGTCATGTTTGTGTGGAGGATGCTAAGTGAGTGCACATAACTTCAAAAGGTGTTCCATACATTGTTGTTGAAAGTGAGTTGTTTCCCCAGACTATAGCCTCATAGGTTCTCAATGGAAACTCTACAGTTTGCCTTTAATCATCTACATTACGCCTATCTTGTCCTTGAATTCTTTAAGTGCCATGCAGTTTATCCAAATACTATCAGAATTCTGATCAGGTGTGCCTTTTAACCAAAGTTGTTGCGAGAATGCGGTGGTGGTGGAACCAAACTTGTCATAGAAACAGGCCTTTTTATTGTAGGTAAAAGAGTTGAAGCTGCTTGGCTCATTACTTGCTGAAAAATGGGGATGAATCCAGAAGTATCAGGATATGCTGGAACTGGATTAATCTTCAAGTCAGATGATTAATGAAACATGCATTGGCTCAGAGATTATGGGAAAATAACCAAAGTTCAAGTATAAAGTCTCTTCATCATGTTCTTTGGGAGTTAAGGTCGTACCATTGACATCATCATCCATACAAAGCAATTTAAAAACTGAGACTCAAATAGTGATGGATGACGAACCTGTGAAGAATTCTTCAGAGATACAACAAGGGAAAAAACTGAAAGAAGAGTAGTATTTGGGCACAGTGAAAGTTTAGCATTACTGCTCTTGTCCTCTGTTTTACAGGTGGGGGAATGGGAGGGCCATCGGCATGGGATGATTAGTTAATATTATGATCATGCTCTTCTACTGCAATTTTACGCCGGAAGGTTTCTAAACATTAAGCTAAACACTTTTATTTCTATTTATTCTGACTATAATTCTGTAACCATGAATAATGGATACCTCACCGGATCGGTATCCATTAGGAGTTCGGAGAAGAAATTCACTACCGACAAAGGAGGAGAAAGTGTTGATGGATACTCATCATCTAATTGTCGCTATATTTTGCAATTGGATTTTTCTTATTGCAAGTTGTCAAGTTTGGCATTGTTCACGTGACCTTTGTTTTTTTTTTTTTAAATTTTGAACAAAGAACAAATGAATTCTCTTGTTCTGGAAGATTGCTAGATGGCTAGCTGAGCACGTGATTATATGGTTAACTGAAAGAATATCTCATGTTGTTCTGTAAAATCAAGAACATTATTGTCAAGTTAAAAAAGAGGTTATGGTGATGATCCTTCGATATTCAAATCAGTAATCCCTATATAAGAAGAAGAAGAACAGTAAAAAAACTACAACAATGAACATATTCATAAATGAAGTATCATATATCTCTGTCTGTGGATGGAGACCCATTTTTATAGTATCATTTAAGCACCCCAAACCATATGCATATTTCCAAAATATCATAAGAAAAGATAAGTCGAAAAGTGTCTTTGACACCTGTCCTTAAGTGAGCACACAAATCCTTGTGACATGACAAGTTAGAAGTTTCTAAAGTACTATTTACCTGCTAGACATTTTCTATCGTCGACGATACAAACTTTCAAAAGAGTACAATCATATATGTATGTGGGTCCTGTTGCAGGCCGATCGAGAGCCACTCGGCTGAGACGTCACTAGTTCGATCATACTGAATGGAGCTATTAGCATGTTCTTTACTCGGTCTTACTATTATTGGAGAGACGCATTATGCTCGATCGGACCTTAGGTCCGATCAGCCAGGACGGTGGTCCGGGTAACTTAGTATTTGACTCTTGACCTTGGCTACAAGTGCGGAGGATGACCGCCCAGACGTTTTAGTCGTCCTTTAACGTCTAATCGGCTCTAGAGGCCCGCTCGACCATCCACAGTCTACGGTTTTGTCATCCACTTGACCCTGCGATTTTGACCATTTGATTTTGACATTCACGTTAGCCGATTTTCACTATTTTAACTCACTTTTGGAGGTCTCATTTTTATCACAGTATCAATTACTTTGTGTATTTTGATTTGAGATGACTTCCTATTAATCACATTCGCATATTGGTTGACAATTTTCTCCTTTATCTTTCACATTCAGATTAGAGAACGAAGCCATGAACCAAGATTAGCATGCTCATGAATAGCTCAAACTTGCTCCCTCGGGGCGGTACGGTGGTTGAGGCATGAGATATTACCACATGATATCTTAATGCCGAAACTTGACATGTTCGAGTATGCCCTCCCCCATACCTTGGCCACTTGCATTAATAGCTAGTAGTTGTTGGTGCAATATCCCTTGGGTCAAGATTGACCAAGTTGACTAAGCTTGAGTTGGCTAAGCTTGAGTCTTGATGTTTGAGTTTTGATGTTTGACAATATATGGAGATTGTAGTGACAATTATCCGTTTGTGGAGATTGTTCAAGTAGAATAAGGTTGACCGGATACTTGATTGGCAAGTCCAACGGGAAGGTTGACAGAAGATGAAAATTCATGTGTGTCAGTATTGATCGGATACTTGGTATGAAAGACCTAGTGAATGAAGCTAAGCAGGTGAAAGTTCTGGTAAGTGAAATCAGGTGAAAGACCTAGTGAGTGAAATTAGGCAGATGGAAATCCTGGTGAGTAAGGTATGCAGATGAAAATCCTGATGAGTAAAGCCAAGTGAAAGACCTAGTGAGTGAAGCTAGGCAGATGAAAGTCCTGGTGAATGAAGTTATGCAAAATGAAAGTCCCGGTGAGTGAAGCCATACAATGAAAATCCAGGTGGGTCAAGGATGACCGGACATCTGGTGATTGGAAGTCCAAGTAAGTCAAAGGATTGATCGGATACTTGGCACAAGGAGAAAAGTCCAAGTGGGTCAAGGGATTGACCGGACACTTGGTGAAGAAGTCCCAACAGGTCAAGGTTGACCGGATGTGAGTAGGGGTGTAAATGAGCCAAGCCGCTCGTGAGCTATTCGAACCTCGATTCGATAAAAGCTCGTTTGAGCTCGTTTAATGAGGCTCGTTAAGATAAACAAACCAAGCTCAAGCTTCACAATATTCGGCTCATTAGCTCGTGAACATGTTCGTTAAGCTCATGAATCAACTTTTAAATAAAAAATAATAATTTTGATATTGAATTTACACTCTACTTATGAAAAACATAGACAAATATATTAAATTTATTTATTAGAATAAAATTATAAATTTTAACAAGAATATTATATATTTTTAAATATATAATTTAGTTTTTAATGAATATTTAAATTTATAATTTATATTTATTAAGCTCATTTAGGCTCGATAAAAACTCGAATAAGCTCATGAGCCATGAATATATTCGTTAAATAAAGCTCGAGTTCGGCTCGGCTCGGCTCGGCTCGATTACACTCCTAGATGTGAGGCAATGAGAAGTATGAACAGGTCGAGGTTGACTGGATGTTTGGTTTGGGAACCCTAGACTTGAGTTAGGCAAGTTAGGATCGGTCATTTGATCAAGTGACCAGATTGAACCAGAGCCCCATAGATCAGTCGATCGAATGGGAGTGTGTTGTGAGTGAAGACACCCCAATCGATCAACTGATCGATTGGGGAAACTTTCTTGCGAGCACAAAAAGGTTCCTAATTGACCAGTCGATTGATTGGGCCGCTCCAATCAATCGGTCGATCGATTGAAGTTTGGTTTCTCGCAGTGACGTGAGGAAAAGTTGGAATCGATTGTTCAATCGATTCCGGGGCTTTCTGTGAAAGTACAGAAACTTCTGGATCGATCGGCTGATCGATTCAGCTACACCCAATCAATTGGTTTATCGATTGGGATATGATTGTTGCACAGGTAGTGAGCTTTGGATGGCTGCGATTGTCCTGATTCGACGTGGCAATCGATTGGGAGCCTTAGGAGCGCAGAGTATAAAGCCGTCGGCGAACTTTCTTCTCCATAAATCTCTCCCGATTCTTCTCCACCAAGCTCACAAGTCTTCCGGCAGTTCTTAGAGCATCTTGGGGACAAGTGTTGCTACACTTCCAAGAGTTAAGAGGCATCTACAAGCTACACGAGATTGAACAAGAGAGGTTCTTCATTGTATTGTTTACTTATTACTTCCTGTTTCGAGTTGTGTGCTTGTGTGAGTTTGTACGAGGTTTCTCCACCTTCGGTAGTTACCGAGAAGGAGTGTTTTTCATAGTGGAGAGTGCTCGTGTGTAGATCTTTGGATTAGTCACCTCTTCTTGAGATGGATACCAAGTAAATCTTGGTATTAGCGTTGTGAGCTTACCGTGAGGTTTTTCGCTGCATCATCATCATCTTCGAAGCAAGTAAACAAACGCGACGAGCTATTCACCCCGCTCTAGCTCCCGAAGTGATCCAACAGTAGTCATCCGTGATTTACCTTCTCTTTGTTGGCTTAGGGACTGGTAGTCATCCGTGATTTACCTCCTCCGTGTTGACATAGGGACGGATAGTCACCCATGATTTATCTCTTCTGTATTAACTTAGGGATAGATTGACAAAAATGCTAGGATAAGTAAATCATCTTTTTGCCACGTGAATATCTCAAACTTTTTTCCCCTGTTTTCCACCATCTTCATTTTTAAAGAAATATTGACCAAAAAAAAAAAAAAAACTAATGCTTTTCACATATGTTCAAATTACCTCTTCCGTCCATTATTTTCTCTTGATGATGGTAATGATCAGGATCATTTTGATAGGGATGCTTAATTATTTGCATACATTGTTTTAGCTTGTGAAGAAATAATAAATGAGTAATATCATGCCATTATGACAACTACCAGAAGATCCACCAAAAAAATGTCTCATAATTCAAGAAATAATTCATGCGACAGTGTCCCTTCTTCAATTATTGATTGATGACGTGATAGAGTGGCTTCAAGTTTGCCAAACTTCTATTAACAAATATACGTGTCGAATAAACAAGCTAAGCAACTTGCTGAATCAACTCGGTCTGCCTTATCTACATTGGACTTTAATCTCCCTGTGAGTTCAGCTTGTGTAGTCCATTCTAATTGCCTTGCTTAATCTGTTCAACTTTTCTATTCATTCATCCTAATCACTCCTTTTGTTCAACTTGATAGAATGGTCATCCTGTCCTAAGCACCTGTGTATCATCATGTCACTTTCTTTAGCCTAATTAAATTAACTTGATGACCAACTTGATAGAATCATCCTACCACCCAACTTATTTAACTCTTTGGCCTATTTAGTCTGAGTGGCGATTGGGTCGATTGATTTGAAAAAGGTAATAGAAACAGACAATTAGTTAGGCCAATCGAGCTAGTAAGGTCAAAGTGAGCGACTTGTCCTAGCTTATTGGCGAGACAAAGCGGGCTACACGAGCTAATCGAGCTGATTGGGACGATTTAACGAGGGAAGAAAATTGAGCCAATCGAACTGTCGAGATTTGAATAGGCTGAGCAAATTGGATTATTCAAACTGAACAAATATAATGTTCAGACTATTCAAATTGAGTAAACTGTGTTGCTTAATTGAGATGAACGAGCAAAACAAAATTGATCATTCTTCCTAGTATTATTATTATTATTTATTATTTTAAATAAATAAATTTAAAAAAATAGAGTTTCTAGAACAGATTGTTGCATAACATCGCAACAGCTCTGGAATTAATTTAATCGATAAAACCACATTTTTTATATGTCGATTTTGAAGGCGAAAGCTGAAGCATTCCACAGTCAACGGAATTCAGTACCAGCTGCCGATAACGTACGTGATTTGATGTCTTCAAGCTATGACGCGGTAGGATTTTGTTCTCATTTAAAAAGGTAGAGATGGGGTAATGCCAAATATAATAAATTTTAGTTGATTAAAATTAATTAAAAATTATTTAATAAAAACAATAAAAATAATTTTTAATTGATTTTAATCAGATTTATTATAAATAACTCTATTAATTTTAATAATAAAATTATTAAAAATTTATATTATTTCTCCCCTTTACTGTCTTTCTACGTTGCCGATTTGATATAAAAGAGCCCCTTCTTCCTCCGACTTCTTCCATCGATCGAGTCCGAAATTCAGAGGCTTGTTTTTGTTGGAATTAATGGCGGCTGCTACCATCGAAGATCTCCACCCGGACATGCTCGCCGGCGCTCTCCGTCTTCTCGACGGGCCTGACCTCGCCTCCCTTAGCTGCGCCACCTCTCGCTTTCGGTCCCTTGTGGGAGAACCTGACCTCTGGCGCGACCTCTGCCTCTCCTCTTGGCCCTCCCTCCGGCACCCGCGCCTCCTCCGGCTTCTGGAATCCTCGCACCGCTCCTTCTTCGCCGACGTGTTCGCTTCCCCTGTTTGTACGCTCCCTAGCTTCCCCTGCGACGACAGCGATGAGGAAGCCAGCCTTCCGTCGGAGCTCATCTCCGCTGTTGAACTCCGCCATCGCAACTCTGTTATTTTATCCCTGGTCGCGGAGACCGACACGTCGACGTCGTGGTTCAGGGCCGCGCCGTTTCGCCTCGACGCCGAGGTGGAGAGGAAGGACGACGGGGGTTCCTTCTTTTTCTCGCCGGAGGAGCTGACGCTGAGCTGGATCGTCATCGACCCGCAGAGTAGACGGGCGGTTAGCGCGACGAGCCGGCGGCCGGTGGCGGTCAACCGGCACTGGATCACCGGCGAGACGGTGGTGCGGTTCGCGTTGGTGCTTAGCGATGAGTGCGCCGTCGGGGCGGTGGTTAAATGCGGAGAGGAGTCAGGGGAAGTGCGGGAGATAAACCTGGTGGCGGAAGGCGTGGAAGGAGCGTGCTTGAGCGGGAGGGAGGGCCTAGCGGTGCTCCGGTCGGCGATGGAGGGCGGTAGGCAGAGACGGAAAGAGGAAGAGGAGGACGCGAGGAGGAGGTGGGAGGAATTCGAAGGGCGCAGACAGAAGAGGAAGGAGACGGCGGCGAGGATGGAGAGGTTGGTGGACCTGGCCTTCGCTGCCGTGGGCGCCGCGGCGTTCCTGGCGCTCTTCGTCTTCGTCGTCGTGAGGTAGCAACCGTTGGATCAGTCCCGGTCCGCCTGAACCGGAGAGAACGGCGATCTTTCTCTCTATATATTTTTTGTATTTTTTTTATACAAATAAAATTCAAAATAGTACAGCAATAATAATTATATTTGCACATGAATAAATTAAACAAACTGTATATAGTGACTTGAAATGGTCCATTATTCTTTGGGCCCACCAAGCCCATGTGGGTTTTGGTGATCCATCATTTGTTTGGAGATTTATCACTGTCACATCATGTAGCTGAATGAACAGGGCTTCATTGTGCAGATTGCCTTCAGGGTTGATGACACTCAGGGATTCCTAAAACGGAGCACTCAGATACTTTGAGTTTATAAATTCAGTGTATCCAAAGTATCATTGGTTAGTTTGATAAGTTTTTAATAAATAATTATTGAAGATGTCATCTATTAGTTGAGTTCATAGCTGAGTTATTGATGCAGTAGAGTAATTTTAGTTATTATTATTATTTTATTAAGTTAGCTTTTTAAGGTATGTTAATCTTTTGTGTTTGAATATTTAAACACCTGTTTAATTATTTTGAGGAAGTTTTTTTTTATTAATGAGAATTTGAGGTGGTGTAATTTCTTCTTAAATGTCCAGTTTGATTGTGGAATCATGCCACCGAGAAGACAGCAAGACATCAACAACACTTTTGACCGTGATAAGGAGTAATGATGTCGAGAGATGGTTAACAGTCGATTTCTCCTGTCTGTGGATCGGTTAATAGAAAGGATCACAACGATGCTGGAAACCTTGAATAAAGGAAGTCATGTCCAATACAATAACAATTGCCGGATAAACGCGGAAGAGGAAGATGATATTTTTAATGAGGAGAAAAGAGTTTTTATTTATAAGGAAGATGATAACAAGACTGGAATATCCAGTGATTCAATTTATGACGATAACGAGGTAGGTGAAGCTGTCAATGAAGTTGGTATGGATCTTCAAATTGAGGAAGAAGCAACAAAAAATCTGTCATTTGAAACTGATAGCAGTGATCTCCACATCAATCTAGCCAACAAGAACAAATATTTCAGTTACTTGAACTTAACAGTCCCCTCACGGTTCAAGTCACAATACAAAACATCACCATACATAGAAGTTTATTGCCACCTTGCTCCCTTCCAAAACCCTAACGATGCGCAACAAATTGATGATGGGCTTCGGCGTCGGCATCATCCCCTTCAACCCTACGGTTGGAGCCCTCTTGATATGGCCCCTGCTCCTCCTCTCCAGGAACAACGGCGGTGCCATTTTGCTAACCAACATTCCCTTCACTCCCTTTTCCCACTTCAAGAAGCTAGGGTGCATCACTAATTGGACCCACAAACCTAACTTTGGCGCCAACGCTGCTTGATCGGCAGTCAGTGGAGGTCACGATGCCGTCTTTGACCTCACTATCGACGAGTCCTCTGCCCTATCCATCGGCGTTGGTGATGACTCCTCTTTCCGCCTAGTCGACAGCAAGCCCTTGTCGTACCCCAACTTCGGACCTTGCTGGCACTTCCAGCAATGACCGTAGTAGCCGCAACATCGCAATGAGGATGTTGAGGCTCAAAAGCTTGAGACTGAGAAGGAGCGTGCCCGCCTCAACCTTCTCGACAATCTGCACCACTGTTTTTAAGTACCTAGGGTAGTTTTGATATGGTTAATCGAGTTAAGTTATATTTTATGATTTTGATCCCTTATGTTTAAGTGTGCAAGGACTTAGGAATAAGAAGTCTAGCGGAAGACGCAATGAGCGAGAAGAATGATATGAGAAGTGAGTCGACGAATTCAGTGCATCTGAGGGATGAGAATCTGTAGAAGAATACACTAGTGAATGAGAAAAACGCATGCGGCGCTTCTGAAGAACGAGAAGTTAGGAAGAAACTATGCTTGAGGAGAAGGCTGAAGTTGAGTTCAGGTGAGGTCAATTCCGGACAGCCGGAGTATCACCCAAACAATCGGACAAGAAAATGGTCAACTCTGAGTTAACTGTGTCCAGGCGTCTGGAGCAGGTGCAAGTGCCCGGACTGCAGGTGTCCCGACTGTTCCGCCATGTCAACAAGCCATTGTTGTAAAAAGGACCATCACAGAGTCCATGTCAGCCGACTCTAGGTGCCGGGATCGGGTCTAGGCGCTCGGAAAGTAAAGATCCGTTGTAAAAAAGTCATTGTGAAGTGGATCAAGTTGACTAAGTCAAGTACTCGGATCGGGTCCATGTGCCTGGAGGTGCCATGTCAACCAATTACTAGCTTTGACTAGTAGGCTGTAAATAGAGCTCTGGTGCTCGAAATTAGATACAACACACTTTGTACTAAAATCCTTTTCTATTTTTAAGTTCGCGCTTTCAACAATTGTAAGAGATTACTCTGTCTTCTTCAAAAGACATTTTTTAGTGGAGCGTTCATCGTCTTGGATTAGCAACTTTCTTAGTTGTAAAACAAGTAAATTTGGAGTCTCTTCTTACTTTACTTTTTGTTTATATTAATTATCTTTTTTGTTTAGTTAATGTGTGTGTCCTTGCTAAGTACGAAAGCAAGAGAATTTAAGGGGCTGCTTCGGATAAGGGAATGAGATAGGTAATAGGAATGATTGTATATAATAATGAAATGGGAATGATTAATGGCTCATTCCCATATTTTAAGGAATGAATCCGTGGGGCCCACTATCATTTCCCCAAACCAAGCACCAAGTTTCATTCCATTCCCATTCCAAACCCTCCAAACAAGCATCTTGTAAATTTCTAACTTGTAGGCTATTCATTTCCTCTAACCGGTCGATACCGATCCTACACTATTCATATTTTGCCGACGGTGGTCTTGGCGACGGTGCCATTCGACACGACTCCCCTGCTTAAGTCGTACATCGACGTCCAGCTTAAGCGGACCATGCTCGACCAGATTCCTTTCTCCACCTTCTCAAGGCTTTTGGTGTACCGAGCATCCAAAAGCTTTTCCAGGTGTGTAGCTTTTGAGTTGGCTACTGATATCATTGTTCATGTCGGTGATATAAAATTCCACTTGCACAAGTTTCCCTTGTTGTCTAAGAGTTCTCTCCTGCAGAAGCTGCTGATGGTTTCCAATGATGACAAGGTCGATGAGATTTATATTACTGATATCCCTGGTGGAGCTACAACTTTCAAAACTTGTGCAAAATTTTGCTATGGAATGACTGTAACACTCAATGCTCACTATGTAGCTGCCACTCGATGTGCAGGTGAGTACTTGGAGATGTATGAAACAGTTGAGAAAGGGAACCTTGAATACAAAATTGAAGTCTTCCTCCAGACTGGCATATTTCATAGTTGGAAAGATTTGATCATAGTTCTTCACACGACAAGGTCTCTTCTACCCTGGGCTAAGGACTTGGAATTGATCACTCCTTGGATAGATTCTATTGCCTCCAAGGCTTGTGTTGATACTTCAAAAGTGGAATGGTCATACACCTACAACAGAAAGCAACTTCTATCTGAAGTTCTTAATCCACAACAATGGAATGCAGTTAAAAAACAGAACCAAGTGCCAAAAGGACTGGTGGGTGGAGAACCTGTTCGAACGCGAAGTCCACTGCTTTAAGAACATCATATTGGCCATTAGTGCTAGAGGCAGAATGTCCTCTCAGGTGATTGGAGCTGCACTGGGAGCTTATACCTGTCGTAGATTATCGAGTTTAGGCAGAAAATCAATGAGAGAGAGAGGTGATGGTGTGAGCACTTCATTTGTGAAGATAGTGATTTCACTGCTGCCCTTAGAGAAGTGTTCTGTCTCAAGCAAATTCCTTTTAAGGTTACTGAAAGTTGGAAATTTGTTGAGTATTGGTGAAATTGCCAAGAAGGAACTAACAAAGCGAATAGGGTGTCAATTAGAATATTCTTCAGTTCGTGATCTTCTAATCCCTGCTTCCATGGAGAGCATGATGTATGACATAGACATAATTCTCAATTTAGTAGATGGTGATGGAGCCACAATTGTCTAAAAATCGGTTCTTGATCAGGCAACTCATCTTTTGACAAATCCTCATCTTGTAGGCTCTTACAACATATCTAAGTTGACTTTGTGTCAAACATCATTTGATTCTTTCTTTGGGTTTCCTGTAGAATATTGTCTTAGTAAATATCATAAATATAATAGTAGTCTCCTCACTTTTGTCTTAGTAAATATAATAAATATAATAGTAGTCTCCTCACTTTTGTTTAGTTAATGCCAAATAAATTTATTTTTAGGTAGAGCTCTCAAACGAGTCATTTCGTAATGAGAAGGGTTGATTTATGACAGACCAGTCATTTGGTGAGATGAATCGACTCGTCATCTTGGCGGATTGAGAAATCTACAACCCAACTCAATCCTAGGTGGGTTGTGGGTTAGGCGGGTCAACCCACAAGCCATCAAAAATTTAAAAAAAAAAATTCATATTTTTAATATTTTACTTTAAAAAAGTTTTATCAATCAAATATATCCAAAAATATTTTTTAAAATATAAATGAACACAAATGAATAATCATGTTTGATAAAAAAATACTATTTTTATTTCAAAATTATAACAAATAAAGATAATAAATTGACATAAAACTTGATTTATATGTGTTTCTTAATCTGTGGGTCAACTCAAGTCCGTTGCAGGCCGACCCTCGTGGGTCGGCCCGCGGCGAACTTGGGTTGATAAAATTGTAATCCAATCCGTTTAAATTATTTGGCAGGACAGGCTAACCCGACGGGTCAAACCCAAATTGACGATTCTACTTTTAGGCTACTACCTAATTCTATCACCGTGTGAATTTAGTTGATAGGCTTTGCCATTGATTAATTTATTATTAATTATGAAGTAATATATGGTAATCTAACTTTGGTTATAAAACTGACATAGTGAATGATGCGGTGATGGAGGGAGGCTTACATGGCATAGGGTCAATTGTCATGGTAGAGGTCAAAGTCAAGGTGGTCAATGCTCGGGTGTCAGAGGGTCGAACGGAGGACAATGGGAATGGCCGGTTGGGCAATCAAGGCCCGACCGACTGGAGACATGTCCGAGCAGACCACTTATCCAGCTCAAGATGACACGTAAGATAGCCGACGCTCAATACGGTGTAGTAGGGCGTCGAGGGAAACCGGATAGCTGGTCCGAGCGGAGGAGGACATGTTAGTATACAGTCACCGTACGGATGAGCCACCTGAGGATGTCAGAGTGGAGGGGTTTCGGCCGAGTGGTTACCCCGCTCGGCCAAGCAGTGAGACTTGGTCGCGAACGAAGAGGAGTTTCGGCCGAGTGGCTACCCCGCTCGGCCCAGCAACAGGATCACTATAGTATTTCTCGACATCTTTTTGGGAGATAATGCCGCTGACACGAGGCATGGTCGACAGACGGATCGTACAACGAAAACTTCTATTGTTTTGTCAGAGATATGCATGTTTTGTTAAAATATGATGTCAAAGGTACTTTCTTGACAGGTTCTTTCATAGGACATATTGGAGAACGTGCCCATGCCTTTGGAAGCGTACATGTCGTCCATTAGGCTCTATATAAAGGGGGTCCATCACCGGCGAAAGTACACATTATTCTTGAGTTCTACTGTTGCTACTATTGCTCCATTTTTCTTCATATTCCGGTGACTGACTTGAGCGTCGGAGAGCCAACACCAGGGACTGCTTCCCTGGCTCAGCACTGACGTCATTTGTTTTACAGAACGGAGTGAAGTCCACATCCGGTCAGCGAAACCGCCACCTCCTAACTTTCCAACTTCACGCTTTCGAGTAGGATCAGTAAATATAATTTTAACTTTACAAGTTATGGTGGCAAAAGGCAAATATATTCACCCCCAGCGCCTTCGCCTAGGGATGTAAATGAACCAAACGGTTCGTGAGCTATTCGAAGCTCGATTCGGTAAAAAGCTTGTTCGAATTCGTTCGTTTGTCTTATCGAGCCGAGCTCGAGCTTGATTTCGAGTTCGATAGTTTTATCGAGCTGAGCTCGAGCTTAAGGATATTCGGCTTGTGAGTTCGCGAACATGTTCGTTTATACGCTCGCGAGCCAAAAAAATGAGTCTTAAAACGAACCTTAAACCGAGCCAAAAAATGAGTTCTAAAACGAGCAAAAAAAAAACGAGCTCTAAAATGAGCTTTAAAATGAGGCAAAAAACGAGCTCTAAAACGAGCCAAAAACGAACTCTAAACGAGCCCAAAAACGAGTCCGAGCTCGCTTAACGAGTTAGGCTCGTTAACTTTGATAATCGAACTAATAACGAGCCAAGCTTGAATTGTTCGTGAGCTTGATAATTCTAAAACGAGTCGAGCTCAAGCCTTGTGATAAAAGCTCGATTCGAGCTCGAGCCAAGCTCGAGCCCGAATATAACTTAAACGAGCCGAGCTCGAGCCTAATACTGTCCGGCTCGGTTCGACTCGTTTACATCCCTACCCCCGCCAACCCGTCCCAGGACTAATGCGGAGGAGGTAAATCATGGGCGGCTACTAGCTTTAGAATAGTGACTACCACATAAGGAAGATATTTACCTTGACTTTACCGAAATTCGAACCCCAGACGATCAGACCTAATGGTGGTATAAAATAAAATTTATAATTCTTAGGGTTGAAATAATAAATTTGAATCGATTGAAATATTTTTTTTTCTTTTTAGGAATAAAATTAGAATAAAAAATTAAAATAGTAAATTTGAATCAATTAAAATAATTTTTCTTTTAGGATAAAATTAAAATAAAAACTTTTACTTTTCCTTCCCTTTCTTTCTCCCCAAATTGAAGTGAGAAAATCTCCGGGAAACAAAGGTTAAAGCTTATCCTACCTTTCCTTCTCTCACTTCCTGTTTGAGTTATCCCCCCTTTGTTTAATCCTTCCCCTTCCCTCACCTCCTCCCAAACAGAGGTTGGGCGGCCTCTGTTTCTCCTTAGAAGTTCTCCTTAGAAGTTCAACCGGACCAGCCCTCGTCTGTCCGATCACCATAAGGAGAGAAAGGAAAGGTGACTTCCGAAGGAGATCCAGTCTATTCCTCAGCCGTTTCAATCAGAGCGGAGACCTCATCGTTGGTCTCGCAACAGAGTATATACACGTTGTATTCTCGTTGTCAGCCATCGATTCTTCTTCACGAGATTCGTGATTGGTAATCTCATCGCGATTACCAATTTTGTGAGGATCTGTCCTAATCTGTCAATATATTCAATGGTTGACATTTATTTTTGTCATAGTTGAATAAACGTGTTTGAATTCAAGTGAATTTAATTTGGTTCTTCAGGTGAAATAAACATTAAAATCTTGCATACACGGACTTACGCACTGGCAATTGATGTGGCGATATTCAATATCACTAAGGCCATGAAATACATATTTATAAAAATAGTAATTCATTAGTTAAATGAATTTATCACATATCATTATTATTGTTCGACACCTTCTTCCTAATTGAGTCAAGCAGTCGCAATCTTATCGATAACAGTCGGAAAATCCACCGCCAAGATCTTCTCAGTCCCTGCACGAAACTTCTTGCCGTACTCAACGTGTCGAGGGTGCTTTATGTACGCCGCCACGTCCTCAGCGCTGTCAAACATGAAGATGAACGTATGCGTGAATCCATGGCTATACTTGTCGTTCTTCATCACGTCCTCTCCCCTGCACAGTAGTATAGTATTTAACAACATAACATAATTAACATGCATGCATGAGGAATTTTATCATGTAGAAGTTGAAGTTTTAAGGTAGTACCATTCGAAGGATTTGATGATATCCAACTCTAATGCGAGTTTCTTCATGTCCAGAAGCAGCTGCTCCACTGCTGCTCCTTCCTTGAACTTGGCCATGACCAGGTGCTTGATGCCTGCCATTATGTCTGTTTCTCTGGTTTTAATTCTAGTTAGCTAGAACAGGTGGAATGGAAGCGATGATGGAAAAAAAAGGGAGGGTTGCAGGGATTTTATAGCCAGAAAAAGAAAGAGATGAACGGACACGATTCTACTCATTAATTAATTAACTCCATATGAAACACGTGCATGGCATGGATTTTTTTAATTTTTGTTAATTTACTCCGTCCTGGAAAGTGGAAGCTGAAAGGGACGTGTTTAAGACACAGTTGAACGACATAACAACAAAAATATCTGGCCCACCCCGGGAGACTGGAGATATGTTTTTTTTTTTGTTTTTTTTCAAAATGTTGGACTTGGAGAGGTGAAAAAAATCTCAAGAAGAAAAAACAAAAAGAGAGGAGGTGTTATTGCAATAATATATCTCTGTCGGAGAAAATTATGTAGGAGCGAAATTTTTTTTGAAAAATGGAAAATGTTTTTAAAACATGCAACTTCAGCGTGCATCCGGAAGAATTCGGTAAACATCAGCTCATCGCACGCAGTCCACGCTCGTGTGTGAATCTGCGCGATCTGGCACGTTCGCGAATGCCAGGGTAAAATCGTGGCGTGCGATAAACATACGCTCGTCAGCAGACAGAAACTTGGAGTCGTATCAGATGTTTGTTCTTATTTAAAAGACAATAAATTATTAACATACCTCGCTAACTGTAGAGGGCTACGAGGATGCTTACGAGAGCTGAGTCACCCGAGTCGGAAGAGTCGTCCGACTATTTTTGTTAAATTAAATAATAAATTTAAATAATTTATTAAATTAAATAAATAAGTTTGACGTATATGTATTCGACTTATTATTATTTGTGAACTATATTCGTTAATAATTTTTTTATCAAATACTAAATAAACAAAAAAGTTCTATGATAAACAAATACATTTGTATTATTAAACTCAATCATTAATTAAACAAATTTAAAACATAAAAATTTTAAATAATTAAATAAATTTAAATTAGATCTCGATAACAAAACTCAAGCTAATAAAAAGACTAAGTCAAATTTAAACAATTAATTTAATAATCTGATTTACTACAAAAAAAAAAAAAAATCATCTTTAGTGTCGTCGTTAATTGAACGTAGTGACTGATTAATGATCAATTATTGTCGCCGTCATGAAATTGGTCGCTGATGTCATTTAGCAACGAAATTAAATATTTTGTTACTAATTAGAGATGGAATTTAATTCTGTCTTTAAATTTAGTGACTAGATTAAAAAGTCCGTCACTATTTTTAGCGATGGATTTAAATAGTCCATCACTAAAATTGAGACGATAATTATTAATCCTGTCGCTAAGATGAATATTAAATTCTATCTCTAATTAGCTACAGTTAATTAAATTCTATTGCTAAATTCGCTAAATGTGCCATAAGAGCATCCATACTAGCTTCCTTGTCCAAAATATAAGTTACTTTATTAAATTTGGATATCTACATTTCACTACACCTTATATTAACTTTTCTATTTTTCTCTCTCCTATATGATGTTTAAGGAATAATCTATTCATTAAATTCAGAGAAGTGTTATTCATAAATACTAAATTTTGTGAATGGATAGGTGATACAATTATAAAGGTACCCCCCCCCTCTCTCTCTCTCTCTCATGTCAACACTTAGACTATCAACTTTTGAGGCAGTCAAGAAGCGGTTAGCCTTCAAAGTCACCCTTAAGAGCAGGGACACATCTAAGCATGCTATAGGAAGGCTGGTGCTCGAGCGGTCGATCGAACCTTGAATGGTCAACTGAACATCGAGCCTCGAACAGCTGGTTGGACCCTGAAGGGTCACCGGAAACTTGGAGTTTGATCTCAGATCTCCTTTAACCGTGCGCAAAGTGCAATAAGTATTGAGAACACAACTGATCGGATCTCCCTGATCGACTACCTTTCATGTCCTCACTTACGACCGACGGTCGAGGCTTAGGACTAAGTATTAATAACTTGACCAATTGTTCAGACCAATGGGTCGATCACGTTGGTCTGATCAGACGGACCATGACTTTAGGCCCAATGAAGAGGTTGGATGAAGATTGAGTCACCGGCCACATTTTGTGAGGCCAATCTGACATTCCTTTGGATTGGTGTCCGGTGGACTTATGGTGGGCCCTCAACCCAATGATTTTGTATTTTTTTTAAAGTTTGTGTTATAAAGATAGAGAATATCTTATTGACAAATCGTTCTTTTGATGCTTCTAGCCTGTCAAATCATAGAGATTTACAGGTCTAATTAAGGAAGAGTATTAAACCCACTTTATGGCCTATCCTTTCTTAAGAATGCTTTGAGATGCGTGTATGAACATGATAGTAATACTATAAAAATAAATCTCTATCTACCAACAAAGGTATGTGATGCTCTGCTCTATAGTTCTACATACTCGTTGCTACAGTTTGCTTCCACTATTTACTCCTCATAACTTGATTATTGATTTGAGCGTCGGAGGGCTTATACCGAGGACCCCTTCCCTAGCCCGACACTAACACTTTATGTGCTACATAACAGCGTGGAGTCTTCATTTGGTTTACAGTAGAGCCACATTCCCAGCCAACCACCTTCACAGCTTTCGGACTGGATCAATAAGATGGCTAATGTAAAAGTTTTTACCTACCATATCCAAAATTTAGGATAAAATTTAATTTTTTGATAGGATAACTGATGTGCATACGCTTATAAGAGCATCTACATCAGTATCCTCATCCAAAATCTAAAATTTAAGATAAAAGAAATATTTTATTAGAGACGAATAAATAAACGATCGTCGTTAATTATCATAATATTTTAAAATTTTATACAAAAATGACAATGGAATTTAATATTCCATCGTTATTTAGTGACGAATATTTAAAATTCTATCTCTAATAGAGATGAAATGTTAAATATTCATCGTTATCTAAATATTAAATATCCGCTTTTAATTATTGTAACTTTTTAAATTTCATATATAAACATAGTGAGGGAATATTAAAATTTTCTCACAAAATAGTGACGGAATTTTAATATTTAAAATTACATATTAAAATTTCCTTGATGATTATCAAATTTTTCAGCAGCAACGGCTTGTTTTTGCATTTCCCCTGTTTTTAAAAATCACATACGATGATTTTTAAACACATTTATATTACACATTTTCAAAAATATAATATAGACATTCACAAACAAGCACATTGTAACACTAACAAAATTGATCAATCGTATAAATTCTATTCCAAATTAAATGGATATTAATCTTTCTAAGAAAGAAAATTTTATATCTTATCTATAGAAAAATTTTCAGAATTTTTTTTCATTATATTACTTTTTATGAATTTTCTAAGGAAAATCATATTTTTCAATTAAAAAAAAATCTCAAAGTCATCTATGTAAACTTGATTTTTTTTTTTGAAACTTAATCATTTTCTCTATCTAATAAAATTTTTCTAATTTTTTCTTAACCGTTGGTGAATTTTTTATCAATTATTTATCCAAATACAAATTTTAATATTAAAAATTATTAAAAATTTATTTTTTTTAAAAAAAATCTGTAAAAACACTTGCTTGGTTATATTTTCAAAAAATGTTTCAAGATTTTTTTAACTAAAAAACTATTTTTAATATTTTTTAAACAATTCCATCTTGATGTAGAAAAAGAATTATTGCTACTTAAATTAATTTCACTTTATTAGAGGAATTTTTTTCTAGTTTTAGATATTTCTGTTTAACTATGGTAAAAAAATTTAAAATTTTTGAACAATTAAACATAATTCTAAAATTATTTTTTTCAATAATTATTTATAAATAGTAAAAATCTAGATTTTTAAAATTTAAACTTATTGATTTCCTGGTTACTAATCACTGTATTTTTATCCCATAGACTATACTTAAAATTTATTTTAAGTTACTTTCATGACATACCCCTATTTTTAATTTAATGTGATTAAAGAGGGAGAAATAGAAGTTAAGTCAAGGGGAGGGTAACAATCTTGATTTTTGCATATTTTTTTAATTACAAAAATTGTAAAAAATTTACTTGCTATTTTCCTGTTATGCGTTCTTTGTTTACCCTAACTTAACTTGGGTTGCTCATATCAAAAAAGAGAGATTGTAAATATCGCCCGAGCTAATTAAATGGCCACCGTATCCAATTAGAAAAAGGATGAATAAAACTATAAATAAATCAATATTTATAAATAAATTTAATGTTTCACTTGTTAAGAGTTTATTTATACATTTAATACACTAAGATTAATTAAATGAATAATTTTAAGTAATTTGTTAAATTAAATAAATAAATTTGACGTATATGTATTCGAGTTCGTGAACCATATTCGTTAATAAATTTTTTATCAAATACTAAATAAATTAAAAAAGTTCCATGATAAACAAATACGTTTGTATTATTAAGCTCAACCATTAATTAAATAAATTTAAAACGTAAAAATTTCAAATAATCAAATAAGTTTAAATTGAGATCTCAATAGCATCTAAATGAACTCATATGGTGAAAAGATAAGAGGAAAGGATATTCTGGACATTTGACATCTTAAGGGTTTTTGAGTTTAAGTGCACTGTGTTCACCAGCAAAGAGAGCGGGGCTTCGTGCTGGATTTTTCCGTCGCCGTTGAACACAGGAGGGGAATGGGGGAGGGGTTCGTTTTTTGCAGAAGTCCGCTGCCACAGCCGGAGGGAAGTTCCATGCTTGGGTTCCCCGTCGCCACCAAGCACAGTTCGTGCTTGGGTTCTCTGCCGTCGCCGAGCACAGAAGGCTTCGTGCTTTCGCCGCCGCCAAGCAACTTGGTCGGCTTCCTCCCTCTCATGCTCCTAGCCGACGACGACGCCGCCCGCCGGCTGCTCCCCTCTCCGCTACCTCCTTTATTCAACGCCGACGTCGTCGAAGAGCATCGCCTCCACCTCCAACAGCGCCGCCTCCGCATCCAACAGCGCCGCCTCCGCATCCAACAGCGCCGCTTCCGCCTTTAACAGTGTCGCCGCCGATTCCAGCGTCCGCCGGCACCTCCCGCCGCTGGGCGCCGCCGATTCCAGCGTCCGCCGGCACCTCCCGCCGCTGTCGCCGACGCCTCTAGTAGACACCGACACCACCTCCAGCGGGCGTCGCTTCCAGCGACAGCTACTGCCCCCTCTAGCGGTCGTCGTTACCCTCTGGGCAGCCGTCGTTTGAGTGCTCAGGTTTGTCTACTCCGACCTTCGAGCCGAGATGATGTTCGGTCTGCGAGCCGATGTGATTCCGGCCATCGAGCCAATATGTTTCGCTATTCGTATTGTTATTATGCTTGTGAGTTACTTGTATCATCCGGCCTGCGAGCCGCTATCATATTCGGCCTGCGTGTCGTTATCATATCCGGCCTATGCGTCATCTTTTTGGATCATTGCTGCACCGGATTCTGTGCCGCCATCCTCAGATTTGGCTCCTCAGCTGACTCACATCCATCTAGTTGTCAGGGCCACGACGACTCAATCAGCACCGCGATCAGCTCACCGATCCATCTGGGGGCGTCCCCTTGAGGCCAAGAGATCGGGGCAACCCGGTCGCTGGCTGCAGGTAATGTTGACCGGAGGTCCTCCGATGAATTGGTCAACACAGAAGACAGCTCACCATCCGGGTTATGAAGATGTGGTCAACATTTCAGACACGTCATTCCGACAACCCCATCTTCTCAGATTCCTGACAGGAACATAATTGGCGCCGTCTGTGGGAACTTCGCCTGATCGGGAACCTGAAGATGGATGAGACCAGAAAATTCTGTTATACTCATGACCTTGGTGGGTTTTGACGAGCATATTCTGCTCTTCTCACTCCACGGGTATTCGAGAGTCAAGGAATTGAGTCAGATCTTCTGCTGGACGGCAGGTCAGTTTTTTCGTTGTATTTTCTCTTTCGATCATAGGATCTGGCATAG
Source organism: Zingiber officinale (assembly GCF_018446385.1). Classification (NCBI taxonomy): domain Eukaryota; kingdom Viridiplantae; phylum Streptophyta; class Magnoliopsida; order Zingiberales; family Zingiberaceae; genus Zingiber; species Zingiber officinale. The sequence goes on along the minus strand of NC_055987.1, from coordinate 2,048,912 downwards.
TTCTCCGGTCGAATACTCCCGTGACGATCGGCAGAGCTTGTCCTATATTAGAGCCACATGCTCGATCTCGAAGACTCCCCTGCCGATCGACCGAGATTATATTTGCGAAGACTCCAGTGCTGATCGACCGGAATTATATTTGCGAAGACTCCCGTGCCGATTGGTCGAGATTATATTTGTGAAGACTCCCGAGCCGATAGACCGGGATTATATTTGTAGGACCGTTGGGCCGGCTAGAAGGGAGGGTTGAATAGCCCTGAATAAAACACAACCCTTTCTCGAACAATTAAGCTAACACTTGAAAAATAGATTAAGCAGAAAATAAAGCATAAAAACGAGGCACCGGATTTAACTTGGTTACAACCGGGGAGGTTGTTAATCCAAGGAAGATGATTGCACTAAGAACTCCTTCAGGCGGAGAAGCCTCGTTTACAGCAGTGTAGGCACAAAAAGAAAGAAACTAATCAAAACAGTGGAAGCACACAAGTGTTGTTACAATTTCTGAACTGATGATTAGCTTTTGGACCAAGGCTATATTTATAACCTTGGTCGGGGCGCCTGGAAGGGTTCCGGGCGCCCTGGGGGGATAAAACTTTATCCCCCAACGTTCAGATCGCGTAAATCGCGATCTTGGTCAAAATCAGGGTCCGGGCGCCAGGAAGGGTTCCGGGCGCCCCGGAGGGCTTCGGGCGCCCCGGAGGGCTTCGGGCGCCCCGGAGCCCAAAGTCAACAGCTGTTGACTTTTTCGTCCGGGACCTCTTCTCTGGTTCGGTCCCACCTCGATCCGGTTCTTCTCCTCCGGATCCGCTCACTTGGGTGATCTCTGCCATCCGGAAAAGGGCTCACCCGAACCCAACTTCCGGTCTTCTCGAGCGGGCTTCCCTCCGGCTTCTCGTCCCTCGGAATTGCCGCGTGTCTCCTTCTCGTCCGCCAGCGTACTCATCCGTAGTCTTCGTCCCTCGGTCGTCGACCGTCTCGCTAGCTGTGTCTCTTGCTCCCCGAGCAATCTTCCGCTCCGGCTTTCGTCCCTCGGAACCACGCGCACTTCCTTCTCGTCCGCTGGTGTACTCTTCCGCAACACCTCGTCCCTCGGACTGCCGTCCTTCTCGCTAGCTGCGTCTTCCGCTCGACTACCTGTGTTCCTAAGCTCCTGCACACTTAGACACAAGGTTAGAAACAAACAGGACCTAACTTAACTTGTTGATCACACCAAAACAACCTTGGGGTTCCAACAATCTCCCCCTTTTTGGTGTGATCAACCCAAGTTAAGCTAGGGTTAAAAATAGATATAAAAATTAAGACTAACTTAATTTTCAATTTAGTGCAAAAGGATAGAAACATAAATTTGCAATTTTCAATTTTCTACCTCCCCCTAGACTTATACTTTTTCTTCTCCCCCTTTGATCACAAAAAAATAGGGTTCCAAGAAAAACAATCTAAGGGTTTAGAAAAGAATATTTCAAAAAAAATCTAAGTTTTCAAGAAGTTCAGAAAATTTTTCTAAGTAATTTTGCTAAGATTTTTAGTTTTAGAAAAAAGTTTTTAGCTTATCAAAAAGTGATTTTTGAGAATTTTTCTAAAAAGAATTTAAGTAAGAATTTCTGAAATAAATTTTTAAATTTTGAGAATTTTTCTTAAGTAAGAATTTGACTTAGGCAAAAAGTATTTTTCTAAGTATAAAAATTTTGAACAAAAATGTTTAAAAAAACTTTGAATGCATTAATTAATTCTAATTTTAATGCTTTGACAGAAAGTTAATTAAACATTTATTTCAATATTTTGGCTTCCAGGTCGTGGCGAGGCACTAGGCCTTCTTGGTTATTGGAGCAACAACCACTTCTTTAGACAAAGCCTTATAGAGAAACTTATTGTTTAATTTTCTCACTGAAAAGCGCTAATTTTAATTTTAAAACTTTAGACTCAACAAGATTTAGGAACTCAATAAAGGTTCCAGCCTACTGGATTGATTAAAAATTTCTTAGGGACATATTTTCTAGAGATATTCTTAATTTGTCCCGGGTGATATCTATAATACCAATTTAAATTTTTAAACTTTCTAGAATTAGATGAGCATGCATGGTTTTTCAAATTATCTACTTGAATTTTCAAATCATTATTTTCAAGTTTCAATTTTTCATTTTCCAATTTTGATTTATCTAATTCTTCTAGAGGGCAAGACTTAGCTAAAATTATTTTTAAATTTTTTATTTCTTTTTCTAATTTACAGCAGTCTTTAGTTAATAACTTAACAAATTTATAAAGTTTATCGGGAGGAAGAGAACGTACCTGACTTACCTTATCGAGTTCGTTTTCCGTGTCTCCCCCTGAACTGCTGCTTTCTTTTGAGGAAGCTCCCCCTTCATCGATGCTCTCGATGCTCATTTCGAAAGAGCTTGACTCGCAGTCGTCGTCTTGATGACTTGCCATTAGAGCAAGTCCGGAGAATACCTCGACTTCCGACTCCGACGACGTATCGTCCCACGTCGATTTTAGGGCTTTTCGCTTTTGGATAGGCTTCTTACCCTTTCCCTTGTTCTTGTTCTTCAACTTGGGGCAATTGTCCTTGACGTGCCCTTCTTCGTCGCAATGGTAGCAGCGGATCGTCCTTTTCTTCTTCCCCTGCGGATGGTTAGTAGATCTGGATTTACAAAGTTTCTTGAATCTTCTTACCATCATTACCATTTCCTCATCGTCGAGAGAAGATTCCGACTCAGGTTCGTCTCTCGAAGCTTTGAGGGCGACGTTATTCTTGGGCTTCTTCATTCCTGCACATCTTGACTCATGCACTTCAAATGTTGAAAAAAATTCTTCTAATGAAATTTTTTCTAAGTCCTTCGAAATGTAAAAAGCATCTACTAGTGATGCCCATTTTGAATTTCTTGGAAATGAATTTAAGGCGTACCTGAGCGAATCTCGGTTACTTACCTTTTCTCTGAGATTCGTGAGTCCGGTGATGATTTCTTTTATTCTGGAGTGCAGATGTGCGACTGTCTCGTCTTCCCCAAGTCGCAGGCTGGTGAGCTGATTGCGAAGCAGATCTCGTCTAGCGAGTTTGGCTTCGGACGTACCTTCGTGCAGCTCGAGGAACTTCTCCCAAAGTTCCTTTGCGGAGTTGTATTTACCGATCCTGTTGACTTCTTGAGGCGGAAGAACGCTTAGCAGATGGTACTCTGCTTTGCCGTTCGCCACGAAGTCAGCCTGCTCCTTTTTTGTCCATTTATCTATTTCCTTGTCCTCTGGAGCTTCAAAGCCAAATTTCATTGTTAAAAATAGTTCAATATCTGTTGTAAGAAATACCTGCATCAGTTTTTTCCACGTAGCGAAGTCCCCTTCGTATTTCGGCGGGTGGATGCTTGGTCCGGCCATGACGTTGCTTCGTTCGGCGGTTAGTCCTCCTGAAGCGCCTCGGCTCTGATACCACTTGTAGGACCGTTGGGCCGGCTAGAAGGGGGGGTTGAATAGCCCTGAATAAAACACAACCCTTTCTCGAACAATTAAGCTAACACTTGAAAAATAGATTAAGCAGAAAATAAAGCATAAAAACGAGGCACCGGATTTAACTTGGTTACAACCGGGGAGGTTGTTAATCCAAGGAAGATGATTGCACTAAGAACTCCTTCAGGCGGAGAAGCCTCGTTTACAGCAGTGTAGGCACAAAAAGAAAGAAACTAATCAAAGCAGTGGAAGCACACAAGTGTTGTTATAATTTCTGAACTGATAATTAGCTTCTGGACCAAGGCTATATTTATAGCCTTGGTCGGGGCGCCTGGAAGGATTCCGGGCGCCCTGGGGGGATAAAACTTTATCCCCCAACGTTCAGATCGCGTAAATCGCAATCTTGGTCAAAATCAGGGTCCGAGCGCTCAGAAGGGTTCCGGGCGCCCTGGAGGGCTCCGGGCGCCCCAGACTGTTCCTGGCGCCCCAGAGCCCAAAGTCAACAGTCGTTGACTTTTTCGTCCGGGACCTCTTCTCTGGTTCAGTCCCGCCTCGGTCCGGTTCTTCTCCTCTAGATCCGCTCACTTGGGTGATCTCTGCCATCCGGAAAAGGGCTCATCCGAACCCAACTTCCGGTCTTCTCGAGCGGGCTTCCCTCCGGCTTCTCGTCCCTCGGAATTGCCGCGTGTCTCCTTCTCGTCCGCCAGCGTACTCATCCGCAGTCTTCGTCCCTCGGTCGTCGACCGTCTCGCTAGCTGCGTCTCTTGCTCCCCGAGCAATCTTCCGCTCCGGCTTTCGTCCCTCGGAACCACCGCGCGCTTCCTTCTCGTCCGCTGGTGTACTCTTCCGCAACACCTCGTCCCTCGGACTGCCGTCCTTCTCGCTAGCTGCGTCTTCCGCTCGAGTACCTGTGTTCCTAAGCTCCTGCACACTTAGACACAAGGTTAGAAACAAACAGGACCTAACTTAACTTGTTGATCACACTAAAACAACCTTGGGGTTCCAACAATATTATATCAGAGCCACAGGCTCACTGTTGAAGACTCCCGAGTCGATCGGCCGGGATTGTATCATAATAGAGCCACAGGCTTATTGTCGAAGACCCCATGCTGATCGACCGGGTTTATATCATATTAGAACCACAGGCTCATTGTCGAAGACCCCCGTGCCGATCGGTCGGGTTTATATCATATTAAGAGCCACATGCTGACTGTCGAAGACTCCCGTGCCGATCGGCTGGGCTTATATTTTATTACAACCATGAGCTCGTTGTCAAAGACTCCCGTGTCGATCGGTCGAGTTTGAGTTATATTAGAGCCACAAGTTCTAGAAGTCGAGCGGCGACTATAAACCCCAGAGTCGAGCGGCGACTATAAACCCCAGAGTCGAGCGAAGACTATAAATCTCAGAGTCAAGCGGCGACTATAAACCCCAGAGTCGAGCGGCGACTATAAACTCATGTGAAGACTGTCGAGCGGCGACGTTAAACCTAGGTCTCCACCAACGGTCGAGTGACGACCTTAAACCCTTCCTTAGAGAGGAAGCAAACTGAATTGTTATCGAAGCTAGTGTTCGACACTATCTTCGTAAAACAATATTGCTCCGCTATGGTGCTCACGGATAACAGCAATTCGTTCTCAAGATACAATGACGACGTCTCGAAATAGTATCACTTCAAATTTTGAGACCGACAAACCTTCTCGTAGGATTTTTGGACTCTTCTTATGCAAGAGATGGAAGAATGGTTTGAATGCAAATGCTTTTCGAATGAATGATTTCCAAGAAGGAGAGAGATCTATTTATATTGGGTGAAGAGGTAAGTAACCCTTGGTTTGGACTGATCTGGATCATTCATTTTGAAAGAGTATAACTCTTTAAAGGTCTTTTGATTTCAACCATCAGATCTGAAGAGATATAACTCTTCAGATGACTTTTAATCTCAACCATCAGATCTGAAGAGATATAACTCTTCAGATCTGTCCTCATCTTTGATCTGACGATCACCATTTGTTCGTCCAATCCAATCATTATTCTCGTCACCTGACATGCCACGTCACCACCACGTGGAGCATAAATGAAAGCTCCTCAATGTGAAGTGCGCCAACAAAGCTCCGATTGCATAGGTGGCGGGCTCGCAGGTGCTCGTCTAAGGATAGAGATCGCTTGTGCTTTTGTATTAATAATATTAACACAATAATACATATAAGGAAACGTTGGCTCTCGTCGGTTAACTATGTGGGACTAAAATCCCATCTTTTTCCTTAATGTTAATTTAAGTACATCTTTGAACAATTAATTTCTCATTTATCCATAATCGATTTTGAGCAAATTAATAGTTCAGATTTATTTACGTGAAACATAGATTTCAATTTTAAAGTCAAACTTGACTTTCAACGATCGATGACACAAAGATTTTGATTTGCAAAATCGTATCCAACAAAAATAATCAAAGGAAGGAGTAGGGTTCGCAGGAGAGGAGGTGGCGGCAAGGGCACTGCCGCCGATCGCGAGCGAAGAGCATTAGAGCATGAGGCGGCAGAAGAGGAAAGGAGGAAATAGACGGTAAATTCTGATCCGTAATTTCCTGTTTGGAAGTTTCGCGAGGCGACGCGACTTGAGATTTTAGTAACACGAGGTTTCTCTTGCAAATCTAAGAAAAATGAGGTTTTTCATGCAAAATTTAACATTAATTGAATTCAAGTGAATTTTGGTCCTTCAGGTGAAATAAACATTAAAATCTCGCAATAGCGTATGCGGACTTATGCATAGTTAATTGATGATGTGGAGATATTCAATATCACTAATATAAGGAATGCGGAGTTGCCTCTTTATAAAATCTAGACCATGAAATACATATAATATAAAAATAATAATTCATTAGTTAAATGAATTTATTGCATATCATTAATTGAGTCAAGCAGTCGTAATCTTATCAATAACAGTCGGAAAATCCACCGCCAAGATCTTCTCAGTCCCTGCACGAAACTTCTTGGCGTACTCAACGTGTCGAGGGTGCTTTATGTACGCCGCCACGTCCTCAGCGCTGTCAAACGTCAAGATGAACGTATGCGTGAATCCATGGCTATACTTGTCGTTCTTCATCACGTCCTCTCCCCTGCACAGTAGTATAATATTTAACAACATAACATAACATAACATGCATGCATGAAGAATTTTATCATGTAGAAGTTGAAGTTTTAATGTAGTATACCATTCGAAGGATTTGATGATATCCAACTCTAATGCGAGTTTCTTCATGTCCAGAACCAGCTGCTCCACTGCTGCTCCTTCCTTGAACTTGGCCATGACCAGGTGCTTGATGCCTGCCATTATGTCTGTTTCTCTGGTGTTACTTCTAGCTAGCTAGAACAGGTGGAATGGAAGCGATGATGGAAAACAAGGGAGGGTTGCAGGGATTTTATACATAAAAAAACGGAAAGAGATGAACGCACACGATTCTACTCATTAATTAATTAACTCCATATGAAACACGTGCATGGCATGGATTTTTAATTTTTAATTTTTAATTTTTGGATTTACTCCGTCCTAAAAACCGAAAGGGACGTCTTTAAGACCCAGTTCAACGACGTAAAAAAAAATAAAATAAAAAAAAATAAATTCAGTTAGCCTGACTAATATTGGGATGATCCCCATAGTTTAGTATTTTTTTGATTGTGTATTTTATTTGAAGATTTTTTTTTTACAAATATATTAAAGTTGGGGGTGGATGTCTGAGTGATAATTTGAATATTCTACTATGATACTCATTGATTAATCATGAGGATAACCGATCCGACTTTATGAAATTTTTCAACTGACTATTAAAAAAGCACACGTAATGAATAATCCAGAAATCCTGAAGCCCAACATCAACGATATAATAAGAGAACCATGACAACAAATTATCTGGCCGATTCACCACTGGAGGCTGGAGATATGTTTTTTTTTTTTTAAAAAAAAAATGTTGGACTTTCAGAGGTGAAAACAAATCTCAACATGGAAAAACACAAAAGAGAGGAGATGTCAGTGCAATAATCTCTATCGGAGAAAATTACGCATTTTGGAACTTCAGGGTGCATTTCGGAAGAATTCGCTAAAAACCAAGTCGCGTGGCCGGCATCGCACGCAGTCCACGCTGTGTGCGAATGTGCGCGACTGGCCGAATGTCACGGTGAAATCGTGGAGGGCGGTGCAGGCATAGACGTAGACATTCGCTCGTCGACAGACAGAAACGTTTGTCGGAGTCGCACCCGATGTTTATTCTTAGGGCAATCTCCAATAATTAAATTTTTTCATAAGATTTTTTTTTAGTTTCAAATGTGCCACATCAAAAATAAAAAAATCTACTATTCTCTCCACAATCAAAAAACCTCCATACAACTTTTTGTGTGGATCTTACATTACAAATCATACATCTTTATTTTTATTTTTTCATTTAATATCTCTATATAATTTTTACTTAATATTTTATTTAATTCTCATCTTTAAATTAATTTATTTATAATTTTTAATTAATAAATTAATAAACTTATGATTTTTAATTTAATTTACTTTATAATTTTTATTTAATATTTAATTAACTTATAAATTTTAATTTAATTATAGTCATTTGTATTTTTTTTAACTTATCAAATATATTTATTTTCAAAAGAAAAGTGTATAATTTAACTATTAAATAAAATATTTAATGGTTTTAAAAAAAATCAAACATGCAATATTAATTTTTCAATGATTAATGGCTCCATGTTCAAGAGAAAAAAGCAGGTTTGAAATATCAAACCTGCTCTTAAAATAAAAACCTCAAAGCTTATGTCTCCACTCATTAGAGCTTTTTTGTTAAGCTTTTTCAACTCTACAAATCTGTTAAAAAAGCTGCATTGGAGATGCTCTTATTTAAAAGACAATCAATGATTAACATGCGTCATTTTCTGTATGGAGATCCGTGGACTTAACGAATATCATACTTATGATATTTGTGACGTATGCCAACATACGAGATTTCGCGTCTGTTACTATGCATGACTTTTAATATGAATGTACCCCGTCATTTTTTCCTACTACAGCATCGCCCCATTAGAAATTATAAACCCTAAACCTTTTATCTCTCCTTTCTCTCTAAAAACTGGGCCATTCGTTTTCGCCTTCTTTCTTAAAAATTCAAAGATTTCAAAGCCGCCTCCCTTAGAGTTCCCTTGCGCCGCCCTTCACCAACTTCGCCGATCAATTCACTCGTTGCCGTCTCATCTCGCCTTGCCTACTATGATTGCATGCTCATATTCTACTATCTATCTTTAAACTCTTTGCGTCTACCTCGTCTTAGGGTTTAGGATTTAACACGTAGTAGCTACCAGAGCTGATTCTTGTTGTTTAAAGGTCCGGGATGGAATTATAAATTATGTCTTAATTTTTTTTAAAAAAATCTTTACCTAACAAGGGAAATCTTATGAAAGGCATATATGATCCACAATACAATACTCTATGTAAGTATAAGTAGCTTGCATTTAAATAAAGTGATTGAAAATAAAGCTACTTTATTTCCATGTTCTTAGTGAATCTAGGGAAGAGTATTTCCTTGTGGTGCATCCTATTTTGTGTGTTTTTTTGTTATTCTTACAAACAAGTAAACATAGAGAAGTATAAGAGTATGAACCACCTAAAGATTTTATTTAGTTCATTTTTTTTTCAACTTTTGCTCTAAATTAAATTTTAAGATTATTTTTTGTACGAACTAAAAAATTTGGTCATGCTATTCTCTCCATGCCTATTATTTTCTTGTGTATATTGGTATCTCCAATTCCACATATTACACATATTGTCCATCATGTCAAATTGTTGACTTGACTTCCAAATACTTTGATCAAGTTGGGAGATGTGTTCGACCATAATTCCAGTTCAATGAGCTTGACTAAGTTCTAAGGTAAAATTTCAACTTCCTGTGTCTGACAAATTGTTGCTATCTGCTTATTGTTCTTAATCAGGAGCCTACTGAAGAAGAATAAGAAGAAAGGCAACAATTTCGATTGTCTAACCAACTACAATATTTTAATTTGTAACAACAAGAATAAAAAAAAGTATCTACTTGCGATAATAAGAATAATTTCTATTCAACTTGAAAAAGTAGAAATTTTGAGAAAATATAAGTATCGAAGAAGAAGAAGTAGTAGAAATCATCTTCTTGTAATAATAAGCACAATTTCAGTTCGAATTGAAAAACAAAAGTTAAAATTTTGGTAAAATCCAAGTACTTGAAGGAGGGGGAGGAGGAGGAGGAGGAGGAAGTGTGCAGGATGACGATGGACCTGCTTGTTCAACCATCAAAGAAATAATTTAAATAAGTAAAAACCCTAATCGATTAGACAATCACATAAACAATAAAACGCTAATTAACTAGGCGAATAATCGAGATCTGGTCACGATTGCCCTAGTTGATAAGAGCGATTATTGACCGGAGGAGCAGTCGTTGAGGTTGCAGACGCTGCAGGCCCTGGTGATATGGGCGGTCCTCTCGATGGTGAGGTTAAAGGCACTGGAGACGCCGAGGTCGGTGAAGATGGCGGCCGAGGAGAATCGCCGCGAGGGTGAGAGTCAAGAGAGCTAGGCTAGAGCTTCGGAGAAGGCTTCGGCGATGAGAAATATGAGGGTGAGAAAAAAAGGATTTTAGAAACTTTGGTTTTTTTGGGCCCTAGCTAGGCAGGGGCCCTGGTAGCCCTGGCCCAGGGCTGGCTCTGGTAGCTACGATTTGGTAGCTGCTAAAATGTTCTTGTTTCGTGACACCAAGAAGGGTAGGAGAGATAGGAGGTACCATAAGACATACTCAATACTCATCACTTTAGAAAAGAGCAATGATATGCATAAGGAAAAATCTTAAGGAAAAGCTCAAGAATAGACATATAAATTTATTGCCCACCATTTCACTTTTTGTGGACCCCATCATTTTATGTGTCTATCCTTGAACTTTTCCTTGAGATTTTTTCCTTGAGCATATTATTTTTCTTTAGAAAATCCTCCAAGAGTTTAGAGCGATAACAAAAAGATAAATTTTCTAACAAACTTAATAGCTCAAATATATTTTAATCTCAAAAACCAACCTATCTCTAACTTTTATAGGCGAGACATGGAACAACCCTCCAAGATAAGTCAAAATACATTAACTACGATTTATATTGCCTAAGGATCATTAAACTATATTTATATTTTCTAAGCCTTGAGAATAAGAGTGAGTTTAATCATGAAAAAGCATGCAGGGATATTAAAAGCTCGTCAACCTTTTCAAATTCCAAGAAGAACACCAAGAATATCAAAAAAACATAAATTGAGGGGGCGTTTGGTTCTTTCCTAGGAATAGAAATCGGAATGAGAATCATTGTATTGTGGAATGAGAATGGGTATGAGCATGAATATCACTCTTAAAAGCAATGTTTGGTTAGTTGCATATTTTCTATCGGAATAAATCAAAATTTCCTTTTTTACCCTTAAAGGAAAATAAGAGAAAAATTAGATGTGAGAGAAAGATGAATGTGAGAGAAAAATATGATGAAAGAGAATGATGAGAGAGAAAGTATGATGAGAGAGAAAGTGTGATGAGAAAGAATGAAGAGAGAGAAAGTGTGATGAAAGAAAATAAGAAAAGAGAGTGTGATAGGAGAGAGCATAATGAGAGAGAAAATATGATGTGAGAGAAAGTATAATGGGAGATGATGAAGAGAGAGAAAATGTAATGAGAAAAAAAATGAGGAGAGAGAGTGTGATGAGAGAGATTTAGGAGAGAGAAAATATGATGAGAAAGTGTGATGAGAAAAAAGAAAACAATAAGTGATGGGAGAGATTGAGGAGAGAGAAAATATGATGAGAGAGAAAGTGTGTTGAGGAAAAAAAAGGAGGGAGTGTGACAAGAGAAATTGAGGAGAGAGAAAGTATGATGAGAAAAAAAGAGAAAAGAGAGTGCGATGGGAGAGATTGAGGAGGGAGAAAGTATGATGAGAAAAAAAAGAAGGCAGAGAGGGCGATGGAAGAGATTGAGGAGAGAGAAAGTATGATGAGAGAGAAAGTGTAATGAGAAAAAAAGAGGAAAGAGAGTGTGATATGAGAGATTAAGGGGAGAGAAAGTGTGTGATAAAATGATGAGAGAGAAAATATGATGAGAGAGAAAATATAATGAAGTGATATGAAAGAAAAAATAAATAAATATATTTTGATATTTGATATTAAGGGAGAAAATTTTAGTTTTATGTCAAGGGTATTTTTGGAATAAGGGAATATTTTGATTGATGAAAATAGGGTAATGACTCATTGAAGGGGAGGTATATGGGAATGAGTTATTACTCAATTTCAAGGATTCATTCCCTTATTTGTATTTCTATTCCTATAATTCAAACATTAACTATGACAATCAATGATTTCCATTCCCATTCCCCACTCCTATTCCCCTAAACCAAACGCCCTGACTCTTTCCAATTTCGAAGCAATATATATGTTTTTCCCGAGCAATATATCCTTCCCTGAGCATTCTTTTCTGAGCAATATGTTTTTCATGAGTAATATGTCATTCTTGAGTAATTTTCCCCAAGCAATATATTTTTTCCCAAGCAATAATCTTTCCCAGCAATTTTTCTCGATCAATATTTTCAGCCTAATAAACTTCGATCAAATGGTTATAACTTTCCGTAGGAATATTATTTTTGAGGATCATTTTTTTGTTGAAACTAGACATCCGTAGCTTTCCATTGATATATAACTTGATATGTAACTTATTTCTAATAAAAATAGATTAATCTCGGAAGTTGTTACTAAAATTCTGAGATGTCTTCTAGGAACATTTCTGCATCAGTCTCTCTTGGATGGAAAAGATTCATCTTCAAATCAAGATTGGGGTCACAGTGACATAAGGGGAAAGGTCAGCAACATTAAAAGTTGCAGAAACACTATAGTTACTTAGGCAACTCAATTTTGTAAGCATTATCACCAATCTTCTTCAAGATCCGAAAAAAACCATCAGCTCTAGGCTTCAACTTTCCATGTCCACCATGAGGAAAACGTTCCTTTCACAAGTGAACCCAACCAAATATCCCTCTTGGAAAATTGATTGCTTCCTATGCTTATTCTCATTTTATTGATATTTTTCATGTAGCTTAACAATTTCTTGATGTACTGTGCATGTTCTTCTCTATTGCCATTGAAATGATGAGTGATAGGAATGAGAGCCAAATCCAATGGAGTGTTGATTTTTACCATATACAACCTCAAATGGACTTCGTCTACTAGTTTGACTAATAGACCAATTATAGGCAAATTCTACTTAAGCCAAAATCATATCCCATTGGTGTAGATTTTTTTTCATCAAACTCTTAGAAGACTTCCCAAACTTATATTCACTACCTCCGTTTGCCTATCAGTTTGAGAAGTTTGAGGATGGTGAGAGGAACTAAATTAGAGTTGAGTTTTGAGCTTCTCCCAAAGCTCTAGTGCACCAAAAATGACTCGTAAACTTTGAATCCCAATTAGATATGATGGTTTTGGAATACCATGCAGTCTTACAATTTCTTTAAGATAAAGATAAGCTACACGAGTAGCATCCAAGGTCTTGGTACAGGGAATAAAATGTGTAGTTTTGGAGAACTGATCGACAACCACCATAACCGAATCTTTGTTTCTTTGTATGTGAGGCAATCTAATCACAAAGTCTATACTTAAATCTTCCTAAGGACTTGTTGGTACTGGTAATGGTGCGCATAACCTGGTGTTTTGACCATGACTCTTAGCAATATGACAAATTCTGCACCTTTTAATGCAATGTTCAACATCTCAGTCCATTCGTGGCCAATAAAAATATTCCTGAATAAGTGTAAGAGTCTTGTATCTACCAAAATGTCTAGCAAGACCTCCACTATGAGCTTCATTGATAATTGCATGCCTTAGCGAACAATCGGGAACACATAAATATTTGTCTTTGAAGAGAAATCCATCGTGAATCAAAAAGAGTTTGAACGGAGTTTCCAAGCATTCTTCCCAAATCTTGACAAAATATGGATCATTGCTATAGAGATTTTTGACCACTTCAAAACCAACTATTTTTAATTACAAAATAGACAACAAAGAGTGGCATCAGCTAAGGCCATCCAAAATAGACAACAAAGAGTGTCATCAGCTAAGGGCATCCACCACATGATTAAGAACACTAGATTTGTGCTTGATAACAAAGTTGAAGGTTTGTAGAAACTCAACTCATTTGGCATGACATGGGTTCAATTTTTGTTGAGTGTTCAAATATTTCAAAGTTCTACTATCCGAGAAAAGAACAAACTCCTTGTGCCGGAGATAATGTTGCCAATGATCCAACGCTTGAATAATAGCAAATTGCGTCAAGAATGATTCAACATTTCACTAAAGAAAGCAAAGGGCTTACCTTCTTGGCTAAGAAGACCGCCAATTCTCACATTTGAAGCATCACAATCTACTTCAAAAACTTTATCAAAGTATGGTAGTTGCAATATTGAAGCTTCTGTAACCTTTCTTTTAAGAACTTCAAAGCTTTGTTGCACCTCCTCTATGCATTTGAAATTGCCACCTTTTAAACATTCAGTTATAGGGGCAATAATAGTGCTTAAATTTTTAATAAACCTACGATAGAATGATGCTAAGCCATAAAAACTTCGAATATCATGGAGTGACTTAGGAGTTGGCCAACTTAGAATAGCTTCAATATTGTTCTCATCCATCCTAATGCCATCCGAGGAAATAACATAGCCAAAGAAAACCAAGCTTTTTGTGAAGAAATGACACATCTTCAAGTTAGCGTACAACTTTTGCCACCATAGTAAATCAAAATACCGTCTAAGATGGTCTAAATGTTCTTTTGGGCTAGCACTGTATACAAGAATGTCATCAAAGTAGACAATGACAAATTCCCCAATTAATGGTTTAAAAATATGATTCATAAGCTGCATAAAAGTAGAAGGAGCATTAAAAAGACTAAATAGCATAACCAACAATTCATAAAGGTCATCCCTTGTTTTGAAGATAGATTTCCATTCATCTCCCAGTTCTCATACGAATTTGATGATAACCACTCTGAAGGTTAATTTCAGAACTGATCTTGAACCCATGAAGTTGGTCGAAAAGATCATCTAGGTGGGGAAAAGGTGTTGGTCTCATGCGGCCGGCAAGAGAGGGGTGAATTATCCTAAAAAGATAAGAATACCCTTCTCGAGAATTTCAACTTTAATTATGACAAATATAAACAAAAACTATATTGTATAAATTAAAAGAAGCTACCAATTTTTACTTGGTTACAACTGGAGAGTTTGTTCATCCAAGATGTTGAAAGCACTAATAAAATTCTCATTTCGTCGTAGGCGGAGAAACCTCTTACAAGCGTTGGAAGCGCAGAACTTAAAAATAGAATTGAAATTCAAAGTACAGAAAGTGTTGTACTGAATGAAGAACACGAGCTCTCCTTTTTATAGGCTTAGTAGTCAAAGTGACTATTTGATGACATGGCATGATCCAGCGCCTAGACCCTATTCGAGCGCCCTAGCTGGTCGTCTCAATCTGCTTCATAACGACAAAGGGATAAGAATTTATCCAATCTCAGACACCCATACCCACTCCGGGCACTCGAACCGCTGCTCGAGGCACCCTTTCAACACCAAAGTTGACCCAAAGTTGGTCTTTGGTCATTGCGTTACGACGTGGCGCCCTTTCGGCACCAAAGTGGATCCAAAGTTGATCCACTATGTCGAGACACCCTTTTGGCACCAAAGTGTCCTGGCACTCGAACCATTTTATCGAAGAGCCCAGATTGGTTTACCATGCGCTGACCGTCTGACGCCTTCTTCGGTCATTGCCTTCTTCTTCGGTGGCTTGGGTGATCCTCTGACTTTCTAAAATTGAGCTCACTTGAACCCAACTCCAGCCTTATCCTCGAGCAGTTTTCCACTTTGACTTCTTGTCCCTAGTAAGCGTCACACGCATCCTTCTCGCTCCATCGGCATACTCTTCTGCAGCATCTTGTTAAACGTTGCATCAGTTGCAACGTCGGGAAGATGAAGGGGTGCCCATTCACCTTCATCTTCCTCCATTGAAAGCAATCATCAAGGCATCGGTTGGCAACCGATGTCTTGCTTGCTATATATGATGGCGTCCAAGGCAATCTGATAAATAAGAGGTGTGTGAGTGAAGCGGAGGTGACCAGAGAGTTTTGGGAGGTGATCAGCGAGCAGAGGAGAACGCCCAGAGGTCGGGATTTGGTTCGTGAAAGAGATCGAGGAGGTTATGTGAGGTGATCTTCTCGGCGACAGCAGCAGCGACGTCTCCGGCGATTTCTTCGGGAAAGCACTGTGAGTGGTTATCGCATTATTTTGTTTCTGTTTCACGCTCTCAAAACTACCAACAATGGTATCAGAGCATGGTTTTTGAAAGCATGGAAATCGACGTGAAAAAGCTCGCGTTTTTTCTTCTTCTGTCGCGAAGAAGAAGATGAACAGTAACAGTATTCATCAATTGAATCGATTAACCAATCGATTCAATTGAATTGAATCGATTGAAATTTCATTTCAATCAATTTAAAAATCGCGAACAGTGGCACTTTGCTGAAGCATAGTGTTGAATCGATTCAACATTGTACATGAATCGATTCAAAATCGTAACGCACAGTATTTTTTTTTTAGTACTGAATCGATTCTTGGATCGATTGAGAGAAAATGCACAGTAATTTTGACAAAGCACAGTGAAGGAAAAAAAAACGTGTATAAAGAAAAAAAAAGGTGCATGCATGTTTTATTTATTTATTTTCTTCACGCATCTGAACAGTGCATGTGTTCAAATTTAATTAAATATATTTATTAATTAATTAAATACATACTGAGATGTATTATTAATTAATAAATAAATATTTAATTAATTTATGGTTCAATTTACTAAAAATGGAACCCTACCAACTTGTCCTATCAAACCCAGGTCTGGTTTAAATTATTAATTGATTTAAGCAGGCCAAATTGATTCAATGATATCTAGATCTGGTTCAAATTATTTGTTGGTTTAACCAGTTCGTTTATTATTGAATTAATTGGGGTGAGTTTGATTACAGAAGTTGGGCTGATCAAATATGACTGGATTAGTTCCGTTGTGTCAGATTTGATCAAAAAGATTAGATTTGTTCTAATATGTCATACTTAATCCAATGTGCATTGGATGAATCAAACAGACCTAAGTTTGATCAATAAGTCTGAGATTGACTCAAATGGGCTTAAACAATAACAGAACATCTCCAATTAGATTAGTTCTAATGAGGACAATAGATTAAGCTTAAAGATCCGGATTCCTGATTGACCAATCCAATGTGTCAGTCACATGAGACTCCCCAAAATAAGGAAATTTGTTTTTCTTAATCGCATGTGCATTTTGTATAATTTATTCTATATGTGGAAATTAAATTAGACCGATTTTTGTTACCGGTTTGTCGGTTTTGTACTGACATCATGATTTTCAATTCCAGATACAAAGAACAATATACACGATGACTGATTGCTATGAACGACAACATGAGCTATGGGAGGAGATCAAGAAGCTGGAATATGACCCGGATCACGGAGTCGGTAGGCTTATTGGTCGGCTTGATTGGTTATTCTAGAATCTCGAGCAAGAAGGGTATCTAGTCCAGGAAACAGAAAGAAGATGGTCTCTGGTTTATTCACTATCGGAACATCTAAGGCAGATAGCATTTCAACTTTGGGATGAGTCTGATGGGCACATCTCATATTCAAAGATGTGTAGACAGTTACTTCATTTGCAATGGGGTCTTGATGAATCTGCAGAGAATCCAGATCCCGAAGATATGGATCTCGAAGAATCTGAGGAGGATCTAGAAATAAATTCTGAAGATTTAGAAAAAGATCTAAATCCCGCAGAATCTGAGGATGATCCAGAGATGAACCTCGAAGAATTTGAAGAGGATCCAGAAATGGATCCTGAAGATTTTGAGGAGGATCCAGAGATGGATCCCGAGGAGGATCTAGAGATGGATTCCGAAGAATTAGAGGAGGATCCTCAAGAGTGTGTAGAAGATCCAGAAATGGATCTGATAGATACATCTGAGGCTGAGCCACCCATCATAGAATCCGGGACAAACGGGATGCAATTACCCACTGTTCTAGCATTTATCCTAGTGGGAGTAGTGCTAGCTTATCTATGTTACTACTATTCTGTTTACTGTCGTTATGTACGAATAGTGTTAGCTCATCTAATTTTTTGAGTCATATAATAATTTCTGTTGTTATGTACGAACAGAATTATGTAATGAAAAGTTTTGTTATATGTTAACAAACTTGGAAATGATTAGTTCATTTCATGACATGATTAGTTCATGTGAATATGATTTGTTTATATATCCATATGATTAGTTCACATGAAAAATGATTAGTTCATTTTAATAATGATTCATTCATTAGATGAGATATGTGTAATATGATTGATCAATGTTGATTAGATTAGAACATACAAATGATGAGTGGAAACAATGTTATCACTTGATTTTGTAAACTAACTCTAATTTACACTGAGTCAATAAATTATTGCATATATATGAATTACACTGAAATAATAAATAATGTGTTTATTTATGTAGATCATGGAAACTAAAAATATCATAGCTGAACTCAATAAGGGTGAGAAATTATATGGGGATAACTACAAAATCTGGCACCTCAAGATACAATACGTTCTTGAGGAACAAGAAGTTCTAGAGGTTGTAAATCAAATCATGGAAGAACCAGTTGATGGTTCTACAGCATAGCACAGACGTGACCTTGATACCTATAAGGCATGAAAAAAAAAGGACTCCATTGCTAAGGGTATATTGATTAGTTCAATGGTGGATGACCTGATATTTGAGTATGAGCCATTACCATCTGCTCATGCTGTTTGGGTAGCCCTTAGAGAGTAGTACAGTGGAGTCAGTCTGAGTAAGCTCCGTCAGCTAACTATCAAGTTTGATAGCTGTAAAAAGCGCTCGAATGTTACCATGGCCCAACATCTCAGGAAGATGGGTAACATGATTCGAGAGCTTAAGACTGCTGGTTATGCGTTGCCCGATGAACAACAGGTTCAGGCAGTTATTCGTTCCCTTCCTGATTCTTGGGAAACGATGAAACAGAATCCGACCCATAGTGAGAGTATCAAGACTTTCACTGATGTCTCACGCCATGTGGAACTTGAGGCAGAGAGGATTGAATCTGCAAGGATTTCTGGTCAAGCTTTTGTAGCTGAAGGTTCTGGTTCCAAGAATAAGAACAAATGGTTTAAGAAAGGAAAGGGAAAAGGAAAGGAGGCTAATGCTGTTGTTGGGAAAAACCAAATCAAGAAGAAAGGAAAAAATATGGGCAGAACCCTAGGAGCAAGTTGACTTGCTTCAACTATGGCAAGAAGGGTCACTTTGCTCGGGAGTGTGCTGAGCCTAAAAAGGTAGATCCATTTTTGTCTTCTTTCCATGAGCAATATGCTGCAAGTATAGTGTTGTTAGCTGATTCGTATCCTTTTTGGATTGTAGATTCAGGAGCAATGAACCACGTAGCTCGTGATCGAGCTACATATGTGGAGTATCGTCGGGTACCAGCTGGCAAAAAATGGATACATGTAGGAAACAATGCAAGAATTGAAGTCAAAGGAATTGACACTTGCAAGCTCAACCTACGTGGTGGAGGCACCTTGTTTCTACATGATGTCCTGTACACTCTTGAGATTCGACGGAATCTGGTTTATGTTATTTGTCTTCTTGATTTAGGTTACAATGTAAATTTTTATAGCCATTGTGTGGAACTTCGAATTAACTCTGTGTTAATTGGGTATGGTTTTGTGACAAATGGTTTTATGGTTTTTGATGTAGAACCAAATAATAATGATGGTTATTTTTCAAACATTGCTCTTACTAGTAATGCTGATGTTAATGATGAAATTTGGCATGCTAGATTGGGACATATAGGACAAGAATGAATGAATAGATTAGTTATGGAGGGCCTCTTAGGCACTCATGCTAGAATTAACTTGTCTATATGTGAGCATTGTCTTGCTGGAAAGACGACTAGGAAACCATTTGGTAAGGCTATTAGGGCTGAATCACCAATGCCATTCGGATATTTGTGGTCTGATGAATATGAAGGCTAGAAATGAGAGTTCATATTTCATTACATTTATTGATGACTTCACACGTTTTGGTTATGTGTATTTGATTTCTCACAAATCTGAAGCATTAGATTACTTTATTCGTTACTTGAACGAAGTTGAGAATCAATTGGAACGTAAGGTTAAAATCTTGCACACTGACCGTGGAGGTGGATATTTGTCTGATCAGTTCAAAACAATGTGTAATGAGAAAGGGATTATTAGACAGGTGACTATCCCTGGAACTCCACAGCAAAATGAGGTTGATGAAAGAAGAAATAGGACTCTTCTTGAAATGGTTAGGTCTATGATGGCGCATGCTAATTTGCCAATCTCCTATTGGGAAGATGAATTATTAGTTGCAACCTATATACTTAACAAAGTGCCTTCAAAGTCAGTTCCATCTACCCCATATGAACGTTGGACAGGCAGAAAATCGAATTTAAGTAATCTGAGACCTTGGGGGCCAGCTGCCTACGTTCATGATAAGACTCACGAATATGAAAAATTAGGACCTAGAGGTAAGAAGTGTATCTTTATAAGGTACTCTGAGACTTCTAAGAGTTATATTTTTATTAGTGAGCTATAAGATGGAACCATCTCTGAAATAGAGTCAAGAGATGCTACTTTTCTTGAAACTGAGTTCCCAACATGAGGTGAAGTTGATAAAATAATTCCTCTATATGAGATAGAGGAGGAGGATAATGTTCCTTTATCAATAGATCAGGAGATGCCTGAATCTAGTCAACCGAGTGGGAGTAATTTGCCATTGAATGAGTCAGTTTCTTAACAGTCTAACCTTCGAAGAAGTAGTCGTCAGATTATTCCTCGGAGAAGGTTTGATATTGAGAATGAGACATTGATAGTTCTCCCAGTTGACGATGAGGAACCTCGAATAGTTGAGGAAGCTTTGAGAAGCTCAGTTAGAAAAGAATGGAAAATTACAATGGATGAAGAAATGGAGTCAATGAGAAAGAATCAAGTTTGAGACTTAGTCGATCTTCCTCCGGGCCGAGGGCTATTGGGAATAAGTGGATTCTCAAAGTAAAGAGGAAAGCAGATGAATCGATTAATCGATACAAAGCTTGATTAGTTGTAAAAGGATATACCCAAATAGAGGGTATTGACTTTGAAGAGACATTCTCCCCAATTGTGAAGTTTGAGTCAATACGTGTCATCCTAGCTATAGTCACACAATATGACATGGAATTACATCAGATGGATGTAAAAACGACTTTCCTTAATGGTAATCTTGACGAAGAAATCTATATGGTACAATCAGAAGGTTATGTTGCTGAAGGCCAAGAAAAAAGAGTATGTAGACTTAGGAAGTCTATATATGGGCTAAAGCAAGCGTCAAGACAATAGAACATAAGATTTAATGAAGTAATATTGTCTTGTGGTTTTGAAATGATCAATGAGGATCATTGTGTTTACCTAAGAAAGGAAAAAGGAAAGCTTATCATTTTGTCATTTTATGTCGATGATATGCTAATAGCTGGAAGCGACATAAAGTGTGTGATAGAAGTCAAATCCTGGCCTTCATCACAATTTGACATAATAGATATGGGAGAAACATAGTACATCTTAGGAGTGAAGATCGTTAGAGACCGATCAAAAAGACTTTTGGGTTTGTCCCAAGAAGCTTATATCACTAAGATGATACAACACTTCAATATGTCAGATTGCAACATTGAACAGACGCCTATAGCGAAAGGTACTGTCTTGAGCAAAAGTATGTATCCCAAGACTCCTGAGGAAATAGCCGAAATGAAGAAGAAACCATATGCCAGTACTATTGGTAGTTTGATGTACACTATGTTGTGTACCCGTCCCGATATAAGCTATGCTGTTGGCTTAGTTAGTCGTTTCCAGTCAAACCCAGGATCGAAACACTGGAAAGTGGTGAAGAGGATATTCAGATATCTTAAAGGAACAGTTGATTATTACCTCTGATTCCAAGGATCAGATATGAGCCTAAGTGACTATTCAGATGCAGATTGGGCAGGGGACCTTGATGACAGAAAATCCACATCCGGCTATGTCTTATTGCTGAATGGTGGCGCCATCTCATGGAACAGCAAGAAGCAGGCTTGTGTAGCCTTGTCGACAATGGAAGCTGAGTATGTGGCTTGTGCAGCGGCCGTGCAAGAGGTTGTTTGGCTAAGAAAGTTCCTGAAGCATCTGAAGATTACTGAGGATAGCAGGATTCCTATTACTGAGTACTGTGACAGTCAAGCTGCGATAGCTTTTTCAAGGATCCCAAATATCACAACAAAGGCAAGCATATAGAAATTAAGTATAATTTTGTAAGGGATATTGTTGACAAGAAAAAGGTGATTCTTGAGTACATCCCTGCACGAAATTGTTGGAATGTATACTAAAAGCCTAGTTTTTTGTATAAACATTTACTTAGAAATAAGAATCATATTGGTCAAATATCTACATTTATAAGCTAAGTGTAGTTGTTCAATTAATTTATATTATAGATAACATAGTGTGTGGTGTCACACACAAAAGATAATGTTATCAATTCTTTATAAATTATAAACAGTAGTTAACGACTGAGATGGAAAGGGACAAACCATTGGAATAGTCGTAGTGTAATTAGGTATTAGTTTATCTTGACTGATAAATTACACTAGTACACTCTGAGTGTATTGAGTAGGATCATTTAAGGTAAGTTCTTTTTATACTGACTTAATAAAAGAACAAGACCTTAGTTATTATGGAAGTGTGTGCTCTTAATCCTAATATAATAATAAGCATATATATTTAGTATTTATTTATTTGACTTATCAAAGGATGAGATTTAGTTCGATAAATCAATAGGCCCGATAAGTTGGGAAATGATATTACTTATAGTATGTGTTGTTGATTATAGAAGGAAACTGTGTCCTAGTAATCTAGGTTGATAATGTCCCCAAGATGAGCTCATAAGGATTGTCATGTTAAACCCTGCAGGTGGACTTAGTCCGACACGACAATAAGGTTGAGTGGTATTACTCTTGGACTAAGATATTAATTAAAGTGAGTTATCAGTAACTCAATTAATTAGTGGACATCTGACATCTTAAACACAGGGAGATTAACACACTCATGATAAGAAAGAGCCCAAAATATAATTTGGGATTGGTGCGGTAGTTCAATAATAATTCTTTAGTGTAATGAATTATTATCGATGAAATTAAGTTGGGTGTTCGGGGCGAACACGGGAAGCTTAATTTCATCGGGAGACCAAAACCAATTCCTCCTCTCGGTCCCTATCGTAGCCTCTTATTAATAAAGTATTATATCCACCTATACCCACCTTTATATCCATCCTGAGGTGGCCGACCAAGCAAACTTGGAACCCAAGCTTGGGCCAACCAAGCAAATAGGATGAGCCAAGTTGTATGGCCGACCCTAGCTTGAATCCAAGCTTAGTGTGGCCGGCCACATTAAATTAAAAAGGATTTTATTTTTTAAATCTTTCTTATGTGGATATCATGGTTTTAAAAGAGAGTTTAAAATTTAAATCTTTCCTTTTATAGCTTTCTACAAAAGATTAAGTGAAAGGTTTGATATCTTTCCTTATTTGTAGTTAAAAGGAAGATTTTTATTTTTTGATAAAACTTTCCTTTTATGAAACTGTCCTCATGATTTTAAAAGAGAGTTTTAAAATTAAATATTTCCTTTTATAGTTTCTACAAAAGATTAAGAAAAGATTTGATATATTTCCTTATTTATAGATTGAAAAGAAGATTTTAATTTTTGATAAAACTTTCCTTTTATGAAACCATGTTCATGATTTTAAAAGAGAGTTTTAAAATTAAAATTTTCCTATTATAGTTTCTACAAAAGATTAAGAAAAGATTTGATATCTTTCATTATTTGTAGATTGAGAGGAAGATTTTAATTTTAAAGATAACTTTCCTTTTTGGAAATCATCCACATGTTTTAATAGAGAGATTTTAATTTATAAAATTTCCTTTTATAACCAACCATGAAGGGAAAAATTAATAGAGAAATTTTTATTTTAAAAATTTCCGAAAATAAATTAGGAAGTTTTAATTCTTGTGATTAAAACTTTCCTTGCTTGGAGAATTAGAGGTGGTCGACCACTTTAATAAAAGAAAAGGAAATTATTTTTTATCAATTAAAATTTTCTTTTCATTGCAAAGAAAATAAGGAAGTTTTTATTAAAACTTTCCTTATTTGCCAAGATCAAGGATTATAAAAGAGTCTTCAAAAAGTGAACTCTCTTCTATTCCTCTCCTCTCTTCCTTCGTGTGGTCGGCCCTCTTCTTCTCCCTTTTTCTTTTTCTTTCTTCTCCTTGGCCGAACCTCATCATCTCTTGGAGCTTGGAAGGTGGCCGGATCTTGCTAGGAGAAGGAGGAAAAAGAGGCTTTATTTCTAGCATATCTTGGAGCTTGGTTGGTGGCCAAGACTTATAATCTCTTGGAGAAGGTTGCTTGGCCGAAACTTGGAAGAAGGAAGAAGGGCTTGCGTTGTTCTCATCTCGGTAGATCGTCGCCCACACGACGTCCGAGATAAGAAGAGGAATACGGTAGAAGATCAAGAGGTTGTTGCTTACAAAGAAAGGTATAACTAGTAATTATTTTCCGCACCATACTAGTTTTTCTTTGTATGAATTCCAAACAAAGAGGCATATAATTCTAGGTTTTGAATTTGTGATTCGACTTTGTATTTTTTTTATTTTTCGAATTTATGATTCGATTGTTCCTTTTGGTTAAACCTCGGGTTATATAAGGAAATTAAATATTAGATTTCATTGAAAGACTTTGTCTAGGAAGTGGTGGGTGCTCCCATATCCAAGAAGGCCTAGTGCCTCTCCATGTTTAACCTGGAAGCCGATTTCTAAAATTAATATTTAATTAAATTTGTAACATGGGTGAATTTGGATCAATAATGTTAAGCATCGTTTGCGATCCAAGTCTAAACCACTAAGAACAGATAAGTTAAATTTGGAATCAATAATGTTAAGTTTCGTTTGCGATTCCAAATTTAATTTCTGAAGAACACAATAGGTTGTTAGGAAATGTTCGACACTTGTACAAAATTTTTGTACAGTGGAACCGGTACGATATTCCTAGGATTAATCAACAGAAATATGCTTGCTGATCCTTTTACTAAGCCATTGACTAAAGAGTCATTTTATGGACATGTGAAGTCTTTGGGACTTCGAAGAATGTAACTAATTGTAAAGGCATTGTGATAAATGAAAAATGCCATATTGATTTATTCAGTGTATGTCTTTGTTATATTCGAATAAAAGTTTCGATAAGCATGCAGATTGAAATTGGTCCAATCACATGGACAATCATCTCTATTTGTTAAGTACAAATAGAGGTAAGACCGTTGCTTATGGGACAACTTATGTAGCTGTGAATAGAGACATACCCATAAGTTAAGGTCGCCTTGATAATTGTGTCAAGATGAGATCATTTATGTAATAATTGAAGTAAATGCACCCACCATTTACTGAATCTGCTTTAGGCCAGATTAGAATTCATTTGTTGAATTCAGGATTAGACATTGGGAATGTATTGATCAAAATCTGTATGATGTTAAATTTTGGGAAAAACATGCACTCTTTTTGGAAAAGAAAATAACATCGTAGCATGTGATTTATACCACATGTGCTATGGCGACAAGAAGGGTAGTAGGAGAATGGATCCTTGCTTCTCTACTATGTGAGACCCTTGGAATGTCAATTGGGCCTCCTGGGATTTTAGCTTCTTGTCTTGCTCCTGTGCCAAAGTTTCAGCGGCCCACAACTTTTGGGTCAGCTGATCGATAGTTTGTTGATGCTCCAAAGCTTGTTGGTCCATGTGTAAAATACCGGAAAAATGGCGAATAATAATAAGGGAATTTTCTGGAATTTTAGTAATTTTTCGGGAATTTTTCGGAGCTCGTATGGTCGAGTTTACGAGGATGAAAACGGGGCCCGGGAAAGCCTGTTTAGGCTACCTCATTTAAGAGAGGAAAAGTTTATTTATTTATATTCTTTTTCTTTTCTTTTCTTTCTTCCTCTAAACGCCGTTTTTCCCTGCCTCACCATTGAACCGCCGCACCTCTTCTTCATCATCACCGAGCCCTAACCGCACATGAAAGCTCTTCTTCCCTCTTCTCGTCTTCTTCCTCACCAAACCTTCTCCCGATCTCACTGTTTTCTCTGCCCAAAGTCAGGCCGCCGGCGACGAGAGCCACCATTTCTTCTTCTTCTCCGTATTCCTTTCCGAGCCGCATCTAGGCGTCGCCGTCATCTGAGGCGATCGGAGCCACTGCCGGCGCACCTGTGCCCTAGCACCCACCGTGATTTCTTCAGCCTTAGCGCTGGTCGCCGGGCAAAGTTCCTTTCCACTGCCCTAGCGACAACGGCCGGCCGAAACCCTTGTGCGCCGACACCGATTCCTTTCGATCGGCCGACCTCCCTTCTCTTCTTCGAGCGCCGGCCACCGGATTCCCCGAGCCACTGCCGGCCGAGCTCGTCCCTCTGCCTAGCACCAGTGCCCTAGCCGTCTCCTGCTTGCTACTGGCTTCTGATACAACCACTGCTTGGCATCGCCGTCACCGGAAGAGAGTAGTCTCAAGCTCCCATCGGGACCAAAAGGTAGAGATTTTTCTAAATTGAGTCACTGCATACACCGTAAGTTCATCTGTTCATATTGTCTACCAACAGGAAGGCAACTAGGAATCGAAGTGCATTATGTCAAATTCTGCCATTCTAAGCATATAATGCTAGTGCATTGATCTGTGTTTGCTTCTGAAGAATTGTTAGACTCTTGGTCTACATGTTAGTTTGCATTAGCAATTGGTTGAAGCATCATATTGTTTCCTTTTTGGATCTGGGCAGTGAAGAGGTGTCCGACAAGAGCTGTGGTGTTTCGAGCAGCAGTTACATTCTTCCAGTGGCCTCTCTTTTCCGGCAGCAATTCTTTTTGGGCCAAGGATTAAGCTAAAAAGTAAGGTAAGGGTTTGGTGTATAGATTGAGTTGGCACGCTCTTGATACATGTTTTAGGTATGAATTGATACATATATGATTGGATTTGGATTTAGGTTAGTTTCTTGGGGATGTGATTTAGCTAATTAATTGATATGTAATTAGCTAAATCCATATATTCATGTTGTTACGGGACTTTGATTCGGGATGGGCGTCTCGACATTGGATTGGTTCGATTTGATCTATATCGGAGGCGGGTACCTCTTGACTTATCTTTTATGATATTGTCATTGGATATGCATAGTATTTTATAACTACAAGCAATGAATATGTTTGCCTTTGGTATGTCACTGTTTGATATCCATAGCATGTTAGATTTGTCACCTGTGAAGTATCCGTACTTATATCTCGTGATTTGTTGCCATGAATACCTTATTGCCATGAGTATCTTAGTTTCTAGAGTGACATACCATGCTTTACTGAGGTTAGGGTTAGACTCTGGATTTTTGTTTCTAACATGTATATCCAAATTATCTGATACTTAGGTTTTTATGCCATGCTTGGATTCTGTATTTCTATTGGTATATCATATATGATTCGTGTACCTAGATCTTGTGGTTTTGATCTGTGCATATTGTAGGTACATATGCTATGGAAGGGGGATATGTTTAGGATCTAGGTTGTTATACCATAGAGGACCAGTATACCCTAGATCCGTGGATTTGACATACTGATACTGTGGTACCCATATTATGTATATATGGATTTTTCTTTATGCTGATTAGGACATTCCATACTTATTATGTTCAGGACATAGGTTTTTGATATTCTATCTGACCTGTGTACTCTAGATCTTGGTATGTGACCATCGATTTTACCGTACTCATTTTATACATATGGATATGGTTATGTTGATTAGTTTATGACCATGCTTAGTGTCATGCATCATGATTGCATGCTGCGCGATTGTCGGCTCTACTATGGTTGAGCACATCGCCGATTACATATATCTGCACACACCACCACTCATAGATTAGTGGTATATCGGACATGTGTGTGGCGGTTCATTGTTTAGCTCCGTTGGTCCGAGGACTCGCTGTGGTAGCCGTGATCGATTCTGCTCTGTTTGGCTCACCGGCATTTGGTGTAGCTGGCAGACGGTGGACTCTGTTTGGCTCCGTTGGTCGGCGCGTGGTAGCCGGCAGAGATACCTCCCGTCATCGTGTACCGAGATGAGAGCATTGAGCTCCCCATTTATGATTTGGGGTCACAGGACAGGAGTACTCCGACAGAGATCCCGTCCACTCGGTCACTCATCGGAGTAGTGACGACAGAGTGCACATGTCACCTACCCACTCGGTCTCACCATTTGTGTGTGAGATGAGCGACTGGGGTGACCAGGGCGCATCATTAGCATCATATGCATTGATGCATTTATATTTTATGATTGTGTTTCTGCATTTGGTTGGATACATACTTTTGACTGCATCGTGGATTATTAACACTTCGGTTTGTGACCCTTTTGTCCGGATAGGAGTTCCCGGTGAGTCTGACTTCCTCGCCATTCGTTCGATTCCCTATATATGATTAGGAAGTTTTATGTTTGTTGCTATTAGATATATCTTACTACTCATGTCCATTGGTATTCGCTGAGTTGTTGAACTCACCCCCGTTGATACTATCTTTTTCAGGTACCAGGTTGGTTTTGGTGTCGCTTGGAATATCCTGTCTGCTGGTACCCACGTCACATCAGAAGACTTGTCAGTTTCACGTATGTTTTGTTTGTTTATGTATCAGTTTGTTTAGCTTTGTACTCCGGTTTTATTTTTGGAGTGTTGATGTTGATATGTGGTATTTTGTATTTGTTATTGGTTGTGTAAGCCTAGCCGGCTAGCAGTCTTTGTGTTTTGGTTTTGTTCCAGCCGAGTGGGCTGATGATATATATATAACTGCGTGGTTGTGTGTATATATTCCAGCCGCCTGTGGCTGATGTATATTGTGTATGTAGAAAGTTTCAGATTGTCCGCCGTACAGGGGAGGTGCTGCCGAAATTTCTTCGGACAGGGACTCCTCCGGGGCGTGACACCATGTGTTGTTGATGCACAGCATCAGGCTGGCTTCTTTCTTCTTGAAGACCCTCAATCTGGATGTTAGCAAAAGTCAAGGATACTTCTAGGTGGTTTTTCCTTTTGGTCAGATCCTTTATTTATGCCCTCAGGGAATGGCTAGCCTGTGCCGGGTTATTTAATTGAACCTCTAGTTCAGTCACTTTGTCCCGCAGCTAGGGGTGACAATTTTTGACCCGACACGAAAACACGACCCGAATCGAACACGAAAAAATCAGGTTAGGGTTGGGTAGTTTCGGGTTCGGGTCGAAATCGGGTTGACCCAATTGACCCAATTAATAAACAGGTCGGGTTCAGATCAACCTGAAATGACCCAATTATAACCCGTGAACCCGTTTATAATTATATATTTAAACTAAAATTACAAATTAAAAAAAGTTAAAAACCCTAAACATAGAGATGTGCTATTGATTGCAATGTTGTTATGGTTTATCATTTATGATATGGATTTTCAATTTATGTAGATAAATGTTATTTTTAATTTTTAATTTAATATTCAAAATTTCGTTATTGAATTCAGGTCATGTTCGAGTCAAACGGGTTAAACGGGTCAACGGGTTAAATGGGTCAAATGGGTTAAACGGGTCAAACGGGTTAAACGAGTCAAATGGGTCGGGTTTGGGTCAAGTGCAAATAAACAGATCAGGTTCAGGTTGAATAGTTTAACCCGAATTCATAATCAGGTCGGGTTCAGGTTATCATTTTCCAACCCGCCAACCTGCTAATCCGAATCCGTTAACCCAAACCCGAATCAAATTGCCACCCTTACCCGCAACATCTTATTCTGATGGTAGACGGCGTGGAAGGAATTGTTTATTACTAGGGACTCTGCACAGGCCTGGGACATACAGGAAATATCATAAGAACGGGAAAGACAACAGTTGGGAGATCATCGAAGTTTACCTTGATATACAACTCTGAGAATTTGTCCATCTGAGCAGGGGGGGCAAAGAGTCCAGCTACTGCACGCTCTCTTCCCATAAAGTGGCCAAACGACCTTTCATCTTGAGGGAACTGGTGGGAACATCCTGTCGTGACCATAACCCCTCTTCAGAAGGGATAGTGGTACAATAACAATGATGAGTAAGCGGCGGTGGCTAGGAAGGTCCTGCAGCTGAGCTAGAAGGTCCAGTGGTTGATCCAGAAGGAGCCAAAGGGGGCATAGTAGACGGCTCTGGCGGTGAGGCAGCTGGCGGAGGACGCCGCGAGGGGCTAGCTTCGGTACTGGGAGTTTGTTGCGAAGTGGAAGGTTGAACCAGAGGGGGATCAACCTGAACTTCGGGCGGAGAAGGTTGAGCTGGCGGAGGCTCAACTGGAGCCATGGAAGGATTAGGCGAAACATAGGCCTGGCGCGGGACGGGAGTCGGGGTTACAGAAGGAGGCGGAGGAGGAGGAGCGACCGCCGCAGGAGGTGAAGTAGAAGGGATAGTGGACGGGCTTGAGTCTGGTACAGGATGAGGGGCTCGGCGTCGCAGTCTCTGAGCCAACGGCTGGTCGTCTGAATCCGAATCATCGGGAGGTGGCCGAGCCCTGCATCTAGAAGAAGAAGGGGCATCCTGGCTCAGGCGGTCATTTGCAGAGCGGGCCTAGCGAGCCTCGCGAGAAGCCTCTCTGAAGGCCGGGCTTGCATAGGTGACATTAGCAAATCTTCGACCGAGGCCGCGATTAGGGATATAAGTCGGTCGGGGAGGATTAATAGACTGGAGAGGCGTCGGGATGGCTGGCCGGGTTGTAGCGGCAGGTTGGGGATGAACAAGGTCGGCAGGCCGGGGTGGTCGTGCAGTCCTGGGACGAGTAGGATGAGCGAAGGAGACCGGTCGGACAATGGAAGATCCTCTGAGGGAAGGACGAGGGGAAAGATTTACAAGGAAGGTCCCACCGACAGAGGTCGAAGATGAATGGGGTAGTGATCTTCTTTGCAAAATGACTCGGCCACGTCTCATTATTTCCATGTCACTCAGAGGAAGAGGCTGAACCTCCGAAGCGCGAGTTAAGACTTCAGCTGCACAAGATAGAGTAGGAGATTAGCTACATTAAGAAAAACAAAATGCTTATGAAGTGGTAATAGAACGGAAAGAAAAGCTTACCCAAGGAACGAGACGTCTCAGGAGTAAGAAAACTCAGGCGAAAATAGGATAGTAATTCTTCAGATAATAGACGGGTCAAGTTCAGATGCCAACCTGCTAAACGAGACGAGGCATCTATGTAGGAGGTATCCAAATGAAATTCCCCCAGTTCTGGAGAGTGGGGAAGTGATGATTGCCATCGCAAGGGCCACTCCACCTCATGGGGAAATTGAATGAAGAAGAATTTCTTTCTCCAGTTCGGGTCAGAAGGTGGTAGGGACGAGAAGAAAACTGTTCGAAGACGAGGCTAGAAGCGGAATGTGCCCTTTTCTTGGCGTCGGAGGGTGAAGAAACAGTGAAATAAATGGGCAGACCAAGATAGTTCACACACATCACACAGCACTACAAATCCACAGAGGATCCTTATAGAATTAGGCGTCAGTTGCCCCAGGGGAATTTGAAAATGGCGGCACACGTCAGAAAAGAAGGGGTGAAGAAGAAGACGAAGGCCCGCCAAGATTTGTTCTTTAAAGAAGGTGCCATATCCCTCGGGAGGAGCAAAAAATTGGTGCATTCCGGTGGGAATGACCACATGTGCGTTATCACCAATTCCGTAGGTATAGCGCAGGTCATCCCGATCCACTTCGTCGAAAGTGGATGAGCCAGGATAGTATATCTGTTGGAGTGTATACTGAAAGCCTAAGCTTTTGTAAACATTTATTTTGAATAAAGAATCACATTTGGTCAAATTGTCTACATTTAGTTGTAGTTGTTCAATTAATTTATATTGTAGATAACATAGTATGTGGTGCCACATACAGAAGATGATGTTATCAATACCTTATAAATTATAAACAGTAGCTCACGACCAAAATGGAAAGGAACAAACCATTGGAAGGTTGTAGTGTAATTAGGAATTAGTTTATCTTGACTATATAATTACACTAGTACACTTAGAGTATATTGAGTAGGACCATTTGAGGTCGTTTCTTTTATACTGACTTTGTAAAGGAACAAATACCTCAGTTATTATGGAAGTATGTGCTCTTAATCCTAATGTAATAACAAGCACATATATTTGATATTTATTTCTTTAATTTATCAATGGGTGAGATTTAGTTCGATGAATCAATAAGCCCGATAAGTTGGGAAATGATACCACTTATAGTGTGCATTGTTGATTATAGAAGGAAACTGTGTCCTAGTAATCTAGGTTGATAATGTCCCCAAGATGAGCTCATAAAGATTGTCATGTTAAACCCTGCAGGTGGACTTAGTCCGATATGACGATAAGGTTGAGTGGTACTATTCTTGGATGAAGATATTAATTAAATGAGTTGTCAGTAACTCACTTAATTAGTGGACATTTGACATCTTAAACACAGGGAGACTAACACACTCATAATAAGAAGGAGCCCAAAAATGTAATTTGGGATTGGTGCGGTAGTTCAATAATAGTTCTCTAGTGGAATGAATTATTATTGATAAAATTAAGTTGTGTGTTCGGGGCGAACACGGGATGCTTAATTTTATCGGGAGACCAAAATCAATTTCTCCTCTCGGTCCCTATCGTAGCCTCTTATTTATAGAGTACTATACCCACCTATACCCACCTTCGTACCCATGATGTAGGGGCCAGCCAAGCTAGCTTGTGGTTCAAGCTAGGGCCGACCTAGGGTCGGCCCTAGCTTGAACCCAAGCTTAGGTGGCCGGTCCCCATTAAATTAAAAAGAATTTTAATTTTAATTTTTTCTTATGTGAAAGATATAATTTATTGGAGAGATCAAAAATTAAAATATCTCTTTTAAAAGGATCTACAAAAGATTAAAGAAAGAGATTAGATCTCTTTCCTTATTTGTAGATAGGAAAGATATTTTATTTTTTCTCTTTGTAAATTATTCACATGTTGAAAAATTAAAATTATAGAAATTTCTTTTTATCAACCATGAAGGAATTTTAAAGGAAAATGTTATTTTTTAAAATTTCCAAAGACAAATAAGGAATTTTTAATTGTTGATTGAAAATTATCTTATTTGCTCTCCATGAGGTGGCCGGCCATATACAATTGATTAGGAAATTTTATTTAATTTTTCTTAATTAATTGTTATCAAGGAAAGTTAAGGAAATTTTATTGTAATTAAATTTCCTTATTTGCCAAAGCCAAGGAATATAAAAGAAGGGGTTGGGGTGCCTTCATGACACACAATTTTTATTATTCTTCTCCCTCTCTTCTTCCTTGGTGTGGCCGGCCCCTTCAAGTTCTCTCTTCCCCTTGTTGTGGCAGAACCTTCTCTTCCTCTAGGAGAATAAGTGGTGGCCAGATTCAAGCTTGGAGAAGAAGGAGAGAAAGCTTTATCCCTTGGAGCATTGGTGGTGTTTTCTCTTCATCCTTGGAGGAGCTATTGACTTGGCCGAACCTTGCAAGGAGGAGAAGAAGGTGCATTGGTGATTTCTCATCTCGGAATATCGTTGCCCACACAACGTCCGAGATTAGAAGTGGAATACGGTAGAAGATCAAGAGGTCTTTCTAAAAGGTATAACTAGTATTTTTTCCTTTCCGCATCATACTAGTTATTTTTGGAAATAATACCAAATACAAGAGGCATACGATTCTAGTATTTCAAATTTTTTTTCGATGTTGTGTTCTTTTGTTTTTTCTTTTCCTTGTGATTTGATTGTTCTTTTCGGTTGATCTAAAGTTATTTAAGAAAATTAAATATTAACTTTCCTTAAAAGGCTTTGTCTAGTCGGTGGTGGTTTTCCCCATATCCAAGAATGCCATGTGCCTCGCCACGTCAGTACTGGGAGCCAATTTTGGAAACTAATATTTAATGAAATTAATAACCTAGGTGATTTGGATCGAATGTGTTAAGTTCCGCAGGAGATCCGAGTCTAAACCTAAAAGAACAAATAGATTAAACTTTGGATCAAACGTGTTAAGTTCCGCAGGCGATCCAAGTTTAATTTAAAAGAACACATGGTAGCTAGGAAAAGGTTCAGACCTTTGTACAAAATTTTTGTACAGTGGAACCATTAGGTTTTCCGAGTAGCAACCAACAATTGATATTAGAGCTAGGGTTTTGCCTCTGTGTATTTGGTATTAGTTTAATTATGCACATGTCATACATAATTTAGGCAGGTTAATAGTAGGATGTGCTAACTTTGTGGATGCAGGATCCAACTATTATGGCTTATAGTTTTTATGTGTGTGATTGGACCCTTGGACATGTCAAGGGCAATTATATGTGTGTGCATGATTGCACTATAAAATACAGCAGGAGCTGTATTTAGTTTTTATTAGGATTTTATTTTTGATCTAGTTACATGTACATTCCTTTTATGGAATATAGGATCGATGGATGTAAATGTTTATTTTATGTTCAATCTAGTTTACATGTACATTCCTTCGAGGAATATAGGATCGAAAAATGTAAAATTCTATTTATGTCGCGGATCAAATCTTGCAAGGCGTGGAACCTTTTAAGGACCAGACGCGCAGCGGAACAAGAAGCAAGATGGATGCGACAGCCAGACCCAGTGGTGGTGGCCAAATATGGTAGCAGCTTGGGATGACAATACACGGAGGACAACCAAAGATAAAAGCCATAATAGTTGAAAATTAGATTTTCTATTTATTCCTTTTATATTGTGCTGTGTGTGCATGTTAGTATACATGTTTAGTAGGCTAGCATAGTTAAAATTCCTCATTTATAAATAACTAAGTGGGAGAGGGATTTTAAATAAATTCCACGGTCTCCATTACTGGTTTGTAAGTGATGCAAACAAGCTTGCACGTTGGCTCTGAGTGTCTTCCTCCATATCGGATGAGCTTGTTTGTGGATCACTAGAACAAACTTCCATTTTGGATGACTATAGGAAGTTAATTAAGAGCGTGTGATCTTCCCCATCGGAAGGGGCACAATCTTATTAATGGACTTAGTGTCAAGTAGTGGTATACACTTAGGCATGTCTAATAGTATCCTCCCCATCGGAGTCACTGCTATTATTCGTGTGACCAAAGGTTACCAACTATTAATTTTATTTGTCAAAAAGTTAGGTTGACAAGATAATAAAATTAATGGGTTAAACCCTCCTTTTACAAATGCTGAATTTGTATACGTCCACACTATCGTGGCATACAATATTCGTGGTGTTTTGAGGTGTTGGTTAATTTAAAATAGTATTGTTTGAGAAATCAATATTATTCTAAATTTAGAGTTCTGACCAAAAGTTATTTGTAATTCTTAGGATGACTTTCATCCCACTGTCCATCATACTACAACAGAATAGACTTACTGGTCCTAACTATATAGATTGGAAAAGGAACCTGGACATTATTCTTACTGCCGAAAGCTATAAGTTTGTACTGACTGAACCTTGTCGTGATGCACCCACTGGTGAATCTACCCAAGAGGAGATTGAATATCATAAGAAATGGGTAAAGGCAGATGAGATGGCGCGGTGTTACATTTTGGCTTCAATGTCAAATGTATTGCAACATCAACATCAAGATTTACCAACAACTTATGATATTATGAACAATCTCAAGAAACTCTTTGGTCATCAGGATCGGGCTTCTAGACAAGAAGCCATGAGAAAGATAATGACAGCCACTATGTAAGAGGGTACTCCCGTGAGGGATCATATCCTAAAGATGATGACTTATCTGAACGAAATACAGATCCTTGGAGGAGAAATTGATGGGGAAACCCAGATCGATATGATCCTCCAAACACTACCTAGAAGTTTTGAGCAATTTCGCCTGAATTACAATATGAACAAAAGGGTATATTCATTGGCGGAACTACTGACAGAATTTCAGGCAGCAGAAGGATTGTTTCGTCACAATTCTCATATTCACTATGCTGAAAATGGTTCTACTTCTAAACCGAAAGGAAAGAAGAAGAAGAAACAAGTTAGTTCAGCAAAGAAAGTGAATAAATCTCAGAGTACAGGACCTAAAGCTGGAATGAAGAAGTCGAAGGGCAAGTGCTTCATCTGCATTGGAAGGCGGACTGTCCTCGTAGGAATCAGAACAACAAAGGTATATCTCATGCTTTAGTTGTTGAAACATGTTTAGTGGTGTTATTTACCAGCACCTGGTGTGTAGATACGGGAGCCACTGATTATGTCTGCAATTCCTTGCAGGGGTTCCAGGAAACCTGACGACTAACTGGAGGAGAGATTACCGTCTACATGGGCAATGCTACTAAAGTGGCGACTGTTGCAGTGGGAGACGTCTACTTATCTTTTAATAGAAATAGAAATTTGGTTTTAAGAAATTATCTTTATGTACCCAGTTTTAGAAAGAATTTAATTTCAGTTTCTAAACTGTTTTTGATGGATATTCAGTTTCCTTTAGTAACGATGTAGTTATTAAGAGAAATAAAGTGATTATCTGTTCTGGTGCATTAGTTGACAATTTGTATACTTTAAATCCAATTTCTCCCACAAAGCAAAACAAGGAAATTTATAACTCATCTTCTAACTCTAATAAGAGAAAAGAACCTTCGGAAATGAACCAAGCATATCTTTGGCATCTAAGGCTTGGTCATATTAACTTAAGTAGGATTCAGAGGCTTATAGCCGATGGACTTTTGGGTTCATTAGAGTTGGAAAATTTTCCAACTTGGGAATCTTGCTTGGAAGGTAAAATGACCAAGAGGTCTTTTAAGGCCAAGGGGTATAGAGCCAAAGAAGTGTTAGAATTGGTTCATTCTGATTTGTGTGGTCCTATGTCTGTCCAGGCAAGAGGAGGTTTTGAATATTTTGTCTCTTTTATAGATGATTATTCAAGATATGGACACATTTACCTAATGCGCCGC
Source organism: Zingiber officinale (assembly GCF_018446385.1). Taxonomy (NCBI): domain Eukaryota; kingdom Viridiplantae; phylum Streptophyta; class Magnoliopsida; order Zingiberales; family Zingiberaceae; genus Zingiber; species Zingiber officinale. Next base: position 2,012,360 of record NC_055987.1, on the reverse strand, counting down.
AAGTTCGAGTGCTTTGATAAGTTCAAAGAATACAAGACTGATGTGGAGAAACGACTAGGTAAAAGTATCAAGACACTACGGTCTGATCGTGGTGGCGAATACCTCTTAGGAGAGTTTAGGAATTACTTATCAGAGGTCGGGATTCAATCCCAACTGTCCGCACCTGGTATACCCCAACAGAATAGTGTGGCAGAACGAAGGAATAGGACTCTTATGGAGATGGTTAGATCGATGATGAGTTATTCAGAATTACCAAATTCATTTTGGGGATACGCTCTGGAAACAGCAGTGTACATTCTGAACTTAGTACCTTCTAAATCAGTTTCTTCTACTCCCACAGAATTGTGGAATGGGCGAAAGCCCAGTCTAAGACATATTCGGATTTAGGGTAGTCCAGCACATGTGCTGAAACCAGATGTTGATAAGTTAGAATCTCGTACAGAAGTTCGCGTGTTTGTGGGGTATTCCAGAGGAACGAAAGGTGGTTTATTTTATAGTCCTAAAGACCAGAAGGTCATTGTTAGCACCAATGCCCAGTTTTTAGAAGAAGACTATATAATGGATCACAAGCCCAGTAGCAAAGTTGTTTTAGAAGAACTTAGAGAGGACACGTCTACCTCAGTACCAACAGTACAAGATGAATTATCACAAGAGACTGCAACACGTGTCACACATGATACACAATCACAGACAATGTCTCGTCGTAGTGGGAGAGTTGTAAGGCAGCCTGAAAGATTCATGTTTTTTGGGAGAGTCTTCGAACTTGATCCCGGGTAAACATGAACCTGATCCTCGAACATATGACGAAGCACTCCAAGATATAGATGTAACATCTTGGCAAAAGGCAATGAATTCTGAAATAGAGTCTATGTACTCTAATAAGGTCTGTGAGCTTGTAGAACCACCTGATGGTGTAAAAGCCATTGGATGCAAGTGGATCTACAAAAGGAAAAGAGGGACAGACGGGAAGGTAGAAACCTTCAAAGCTAGGCTTGTTGCGAAAGGGTACACTCAGAAAGAGGGAATCGATTATGAGGAGACCTTTTCACCGGTAGCCATGCTTAAGTCTATCCGGATACTCTTATCCATTGTTGCTCATATGGATTATGAGATTTGGTAAATGGATGTCAAGACAGCTTTCCTTAATGGAAGTCTTGAAGAGAACATCCATATGAAGCAACCAGAAGGGTTTATTGAAAAAGGCAAAGAGCATCTAGTGTGCAAGCTCAATCGGTTCATTTATGGACTAAAGCAAGCTTCAAGGTCTTGGAACATCCGGTTTAATGAAGTAATCCAGTCATATGGATTTATTCAGTGTCCGGATGAGTCTTGTGTATACAAGAAGTGTAACGGAAACGTGGTGGTATTTCTTGTACTATACGTAGATGATATTTTGTTAATTGGTAACAATGTCAATGTTTTATCAGACGTAAGGGTATGGTTGTCCAAACAATTTGATATGAAGGACTTAGGAGATTGTGCACACATTCTTGGGATCAAAGTTATAAGGGATCGCAAGAAAAGAATGTTGTGTCTGTCCCAAGCTTCATATATAGATACAATCCTTGCTCGTTTTAGCATGCAGGATTCCAAGAAAGGTTTCTTACCTTTTAGGCATGGAGTAGCTCTATCTAAAGAGATGTCTCCGAAGACATCAAAGGAGATAGAGGACATGAAAGCAGTTCCTTATGCTTCGGCTGTAGGAAGCCTAATGTATGCAATGCTATGTACGAGACCTGATATCTATTTTGCCGTGTGCATGGTTAGCAGATATCAGAGTAACCCTGGACAAGGACATTGGACTGTGGTAAAACATATATTAAAGTACCTGAGAAGGACTAGAGATTATATGTTAGTTTACCAAGCAGACGATTTGCTCCCTGTGGGTTACACGGATTCAGATTTCCAATCAGATAGGGACAATAGTAAGTCTACATCAGGCTATGTGTTTACTTTAGGAGGTGGAGCCATTGCATGGAGGAGTGTTAAGCAGAAATGCGTTTCGGACTCAACCATGGAAGTTGAGTATGTAGCAGCCTCTGAGGCAGCTAAAGAAGCAGTATGGCTCAGGAACTTTCTAATGGACTTAAATGTGATTCCTGGTTTGCCCAAAATCATCACAATTTATTGTGATAATAGCGGTGCAATTGCAAAATCGAAGGAACCACGAGCCCATAAGGCAAGTAAACATATAGAGCGCAAGTACCACCTGATACGAGATATCGTGAAGCGAGGAGAAGTTGTCATCGCCAAGATTGCATCAGCAGATAACCTAGCAGATCCTTTCACTAAGGCCCTTCCAGCTAAAGCTTTCGATCGACATGTGGAGGGAATGAGAATCAGATGTATGGCAGAAGATATGGCAGTTTAGTGTTAGTATAAGTGGGAGATTGTTGGAGTGTATATTGAAAGCCTAAGCTTTTGTAAACATTTATTTTGAATAAAGAATCACATTTGGTCAAATTGTCTACATTTAGTTGTAGTTGTTCAATTAATTTATATTGTAGATAACATAGTATGTGGTGCCACATACAGAAGATGATGTTATCAATACCTTATAAATTATAAACAGTAGCTCACTACCAAAATGGAAAGGAACAAACCATTGGAAGGTCGTAGTGTAATTAGGAATTAGTTTATCTTGACTATATAATTACACTAGTACACTTAGAGTGTATTGAGTAGGACCATTTGAGGTCGTTTCTTTTATACTGACTTTGTAAAGGAACAAATACCTCCGTTATTATGAAAGTGTGTGCTCTTAATCCTAATGTAATAACAAGCACATATATTTGATATTTATTTCTTTAATTTATCAATGGGTGAGATTTAGTTCAATGAATCAATAAGCCCGATAAGTTGGGAAATGATATCACTTATAGTGTGCGTTGTTGATTATAGAAGGAAACTGTGTCCTAGTAATCTAGGTTGATAATGCCCCCAAGATGAGCTCATAAAGATTGTCATGTTAAACCCTGCAGGTGGACTTAATCCGACATGACGATAAGGTTGAGTGGTACTATTCTTGGATGAAGATATTAATTAAATGAGTTGTCAGTAACTCACTTAATTAGTGGACATTTGACATCTTAAACAAATGGAGACTAACACACTTATAATAAGAAGGAGCCCAAAAATATAATTTGGGATTGGTGCGGTAGTTCAATAATAGTTCTCTAGTGGAATGAATTATTATTGATAAAATTAAGTTGTGTGTTCGGGGCGAACACGGGATGCTTAATTTTATCGGGAGACCAAAATCAATTTCTCCTCTCGGTCCCTATCGTAGCCTCTTATTTATAGAGTACTATACCCACCTATACCCACCTTCGTACCCATGATGTAGGGGCCCGGCCAAGCTAGCTTGTGGTTCAAGCTAGGGTCGGCCAAGCCTTGGTTCATGGGTGGCCGGCCCTAGCTTGAACCCAAGCTTAGGTGGCCGACCCCCATTAAATTAAAAAGAATTTTAATTTTAATTTTTTCTTATGTGAAAGATATAATTTATTGGAGAGATTAAAAATTAAAATATATCTTTTAAAAGGATCTACAAAAGATTAAAGAAAGAGATTAGATCTCTTTCCTTATTTGTAGATAGGAAAGATATTTTATTTTTTCTCTTTGTAAGTTATTCACATGTTGAAAAATTAAAATTATAGAAATTTCTTTATATCAACCATGAAGGGATTTTAAAGGGAAATTTTATTTTTTAAAATTTCCAAAGACAAATAAGGAATTTTTAATTGTTGATTGAAAATTATCTTATTTGCTCTCCATGAGGTGGCCGACCATATACAATTGATTAGGAAATTTTATTTAATTTTTCTTAATTAATTGTTATCAAGGAAAGTTAAGGAAATTTTATTGTAATTAAATTTCCTTATTTGCCAAAGCCAAGGAATATAAAAGAAGGGGTTGGGGTGCCTTCATGACACACAACTTTTATTATTCTTCTCCCTCTCTTCTTCCTTGGTGTGGCCGGCCCCTTCAAGTTCTCTCTTCCCCTTGTTGTGGCAGAACCTTCTCTTCCTCTAGGAGAATAAGTGGTGGCCGGATTCAAGCTTGGAGAAGAAGGAGAGAAAGCTTTATCCCTTGGAGCATTGGTGGTGTTTTCTCTTCATCCTTGGAGGAGCTATTGACTTGGCCGAACCTTGCAAGGAGGAGAAGAAGGTGCATTGGTGATTTCTCATCTCGGAATATCGTTGCCCACACAACATCGGAGGTTAGAAGAGGAATACGGTAGAAGATCAAGAGGTCTTTCTAAAAGGTATAACTAGTATTTTTTCCTTTCCGCATCATACTAGTTATTTTTGGAAATAATACCAAATACAAGAGGCATACGATTCTAGTATTTCGAATTTTTTTCGATGTTGTGTTCTTTTGTTTTTTCTTTTCCTTGTGATTTGATTGTTCTTTTCGGTTGACCTAAAGTTATTTAAGGAAATTAAATATTAACTTTCCTTAAAAGGCTTTGTCTAGTCGGTGGTGGTTGTTCCCATATCCAAGAATGCCATGTGCCTCGCCACGTCAGTACTGGGAGCCAATTTTGGAAACTAATATTTAATGAAATTAATAACCTAGGTGATTTGGATCGAACGTGTTAAGTTTCGCAGGAGATCCGAGTCTAAACCTAAAAGAACAAATAGATTAAACTTTGGATCAAACGCGTTAAATTCCGCAGGCGATCCAAGTTTAATTTAAAAGAACACATGGTAGCTAGGAAAATGTTCAGACCTTTGTACAAAATTTTTGTACAGTGGAACCATTAGGTTTTCCGAGTAGCAACCAACAATATCGCCGCCAGAGAAGAAAGAAAAGAGGGGGATGCCATGAAAAAAGAAACCGAGCTCGCAAGCGGGAAGCTATCGGCGCAAAAGCAAAGGCTCAAGGGCACTCAGGGATTCATGCGGGAAGGAAGAAGAAGACAAGCAAAGTCAGGAAGCAAAGCTAGAGGAGACTATTTATGGCCGCTAGACAGAGGGGCAATTTTGTCAGATATCATCCACCTGCTCACTGTAATTGACGGGAGCAAAAGAGAACCGAAGGATCTTCTTTGAAAATAACGCCCGAGGGTATATTCGGAAAAGTATCAGCGCGAAGTACGAGGAGATGGATCTCGGAAAAAGATACAACACTTGTCTTGGAAAAGTGCCCTCGCTTTCCCGGTCTGGGCTTAACTCTTAATTCCCCGGTCTGCAGTTATCCGGACCTGGGTTACGAGGGAAAGAACAGATCAGGGAGCAGGGCCGAGCTAGGGCGATCGACAAAGAAAGGCAAGCTGAGCAGTTCGGGATATAAGCGCAGACCAGGGAGAATTGTTAAAGCTAAATGGGACAGTCAGCAAAAGGCAAGGAAAACAGACCGGGATCTCCCGGTCTGGGCTTAACTCTCAATTCCCTAGTGATTTGCTAAGCTAAATGGAGCGGACAGTAGAAAAACATAAGGGAAACAGGTCGGGTAAAAAATGGAATCCCATCTGAGGCTATATAAAACTGAAACCAGAAGGTTGAAGTACATCTGCATATTGTTAAGGTTCATAAGGATCAAGAAGCATACAAAGCAACTAATAAGAAGTCAATGAGCTAAGGGAAGATTGAAAATAAGCAAGCAGGGCATATCATAAAGGGGTTAATACGTCCCAAAGGAATTAAATAGTTCAAGGGGAAGGCAAATTTGAAATTACACAGCCAGTAGTGTGAGTGAAGGTTGTGACAGGTTCATGTTTACATTAATAGTTCAGCATATAGAGCCACATCAAGGATCATTATCAGGAGGAGGTGCAGGGGGGTCAGGCTCAGCGTCAGCAGGAGGCTCAGGGAGGAGGAATAAGTCGTCATCATCTTTAAAGGTAGGGAGTGCCCCGTCCGGAAGCTCATTCATTAGGCGGGCAGTGTCTAAGAAATCTTCTGAAGGGGCGGAGTGGAGTAGATCTTGCTCAAACATTTGTCGAGCCCCGCCAGCCGCGCCGCAACAAAGCATGAGATTCATTAAACCTCCGATTTTCCTCAAGAAGAAGGGGGAGGAGACATAAGCTCACATGTATGCTCGTCGACGACCTATTTCTCCCGCCTGGTAATCTGTCAGTTCTGCTCGGGTCTTCTCCGTATCAGCTCTGGCCTTCTCCGTGTCAGCCCTGGCCAGCGTCAAATCTTATTGACTCTGGGAAACATTCTCTTGAGCTTTCAAAAGGTCGGCCTGCATTGATTTGAGGGTCTCTTGGCTGGCCTCCCACTGGCTTTGAAGGGTCTTTTCCCGGTCGGTGCTGGAAGCCAATTGACCCTGGACATCAGTTAAAGTCTTCTGAAGAACCTCTCTGGTTTCCTGCAGACTCGCCAACCGAGCATCCTTTTTATCCAGCTCAGCTACCAGTGAGCGACGTCTTTCCGCCTTAGAAGCTAGTCTAGACTCGCTTATCTTTAGAGCCGCCTCCAAAGTCTTAATTTTGTCAAAAGCCGCATGAGAAATGTTGTGGGCGGACTCTGTGGACTCTCCAATCAATCAAAGATAACTCGCTAAGTCCTCGGGGGTCGGGTTGAGGGGATCGCGGGGAGTTAGCGGCAGTTCCAATTCCTGGAGATGAGCCTTCAATACTTCATTCTCTTTCTGCAAGCGATAGGCGTATTGAATGATACTCAGATTGGCAGAGCATGCCTGTGTTAGATATAGGAAGAGAGATTATAAAAGATTCCAGCAGAGGAGCCTTGATACAAGAAAACTTACGGAAATCATCTGACGAGCAGCTTGATCCAGCCCCTTTTTCAGAGGATTCTTCCAAAACTTCCGATGGCCTGATCACCAGGACGTTGCTAAATTTCCCTCTAGTTCAACCAGGGCAACCGGAGGAGGAGCCGCTTCTGCAGTTTCTTCGGCGGCGCCAGACTCTGTGGAAGAAGGCAGGTGCCAAGAGTCAGTAAAGGTATACTTCCTGTGAATTTTCCTCCGAGATCGAGGAGTAGAGGCCGGGGCAGCTAACGCAAGGGAGGTAGATAGAGTTACAAAAGTCCCAGGCTGATCCGTTATGGGAAGTGGTAGTTGCCTGGGAGAGGGGGCCTGAGCGGGAAAAGAGGCCTGTTGAGCGGGAAAAGAGGCATGCGTAGAAGTTATAGCCCGATCAGGTGTTGGAGCTGATGTTCGTGGCGACAGAATGGGAACCTCTGGCCCCAGGGCCATCTCCCAGTTAGGAGCATCAGTCTGGGCCCATGAAGATAGAGAGACGACGGATGAGTGACGAGCAGAAGGAAGTGGTGGAAGTGACGCCTGAGTTACCGGAGTAACTCTTTTCCTTTTGCGCTGGAGCCATAGACGTTGGGCTAGAGGGGGAGATGCAGCTCGTTCTTCCTCGACCTGCTCTACAGTGGCTAGGTCTTCTATATGAGCCACTTCCAAGGGAGGAACCGAGGAAGCTTCCTCCTGAGTTGGCGCCTGTGGAGCGGACTATGAAGCAGAGGGGACAGATTGCGAGTCAGAGGGGCCAGACCGGGAGGGGGCTGCTAAGCCTTGCTTAAGTTCCATACTTAAAGCTTTCAAAATGATGAAAGATTGGCGTTTTATATCTGAGGAATACGCTCGGAGTATGACAACCTCTGCAAAGGGAAAGACAGATACCTCAGTTAGCGAAGAATAGTAAAGAGGAAAACGGGGTCTTACCTAATGGAGCCCTTATCTCCGTCTGAACTGGGCTGAGCCCGAACAAATACAAAAAGCCTTCCAGTAGTAGTATAGACAAGCGAACGCTCACTTCTTGAAGTTTTTCTGAAGCGGTGTCACAGGAAGACTGATGGTGATGTGCGGGGAGGTTGGAAGGGATGTCAGAGCACCACTGGGTCGACACGACCAAGGGTGAGGATGTAGGTAATCTAATAAAGAAGAAGCATGACTTTCACCCCTTGTTGGAAGAGGGCATGTCAGAAAAGAACTTGAAACCAGGCCTAGCCTGTACCATAAACACTCCCGGCTCCGAACGTTTGAAAGAGTAAAAATGATGAAATAGTTGAACGGTCAAAGGAATATGATATATGCGACATAGAATGACTGTGCCGCATACCACTCTAAAAAAATTGGGAGTAAATTGAGAGAGGCAGATGCCAAAGTAGCGGCTCAGGGAAGAGATAAAGGGAGGTATAGGAAATCGAAGGTTGCCTAAGATCTGGTCTCTAAAAACGGTCATGAAGCCTTCAGGAGGGTTGGCAGGGTGTTCATGGGGTGTAGGAACTCTGAGTTCATATGCATCACTAAGTCGCAGGTCAGACCGAATCACAGATAGGTTATGATCATCTATATCAGAAATGAAACATGAATACCAAAAGGAGGTCTTACCGTCAGTCATTATCAAGGTAAGAGAGGTAGGGGAAGAAGTCAGTCGAGTAGAAGAAGAACACCGAGTGTGAAGAATCTAGAAAGGGAAGAGCCGATACACCAGAGATAGCGAAGCAGCAAGAAGAGGAAGGCAGTCGAAACGCTCAAGGCAACGACTGCGGACTGCCTTTAGGGTTTATAAAGGGAGTTTTCCTAGGGGATATCGAAAAGGGGCATCGAGTATCTTTTTGGGTGAAGCGCCTAAAGCCGTCCGATGGCAGGGGGACATGCTCTTATGGGAAACCGTGTACAAAAAGGGGTGGCGTCAACGGCGTCATACTGCATAAGCAATAAAGGCATGGGACAGGTGTCGATCCCCTAGGAGGCGTATTAATGATGGACGTGATAAGTGTAACGACCACCCTTCTTACTATACTATACTACTCTCTAAGGATGACCGTTACTTAACTACTAACTCTATTTAACCGGTATGATCGAAATCACGAGGAGTCTCTACCGAAAAATTTCGGCAGAGTCTCCCCTGTACTGGTGACCTTAAACTGAGATACAAACATAATATACATCAGCCATAGATGGCTGGAACATATATCAAACACACAAAAGAAATAACATCACCGCGCAGTATAATAAAATCAAATCATGCAAGTAATGAATAGCGAAAACAAAATAAAATACAACTTCTTACTCCAAATTTTCTTATCAATCTAAATACAGAATTAATCTAAACAAATCCTTAAACTAGGTCCCAAGACTTCCATAGTCCTGGCATCACACATCATCCGCACCACCTTGTCCCCTTCCTTTGCTAAATCTTTTCCTTTCCTGTATCTGCAGTAAGAGGAAATGCAATCTATAAGCAAAATGCTTAATAAGCGCTATCTAACTCACAAAATCTCGATATGCATGTGAATATACTGAAAACTAAAACTGAATAATCAAAAGGAAAACTCATGCTCATCTGATAACAAAGAACTAGAAATAAGAATCTATACTACTCATGCTAGAATCAATAGCAAATGGAATAGAACTAAGAACTCAATACTGCTCATGCTCGAAATAGCAAAGAACAGTAAGCTAATCTAAATAACATGCTAGCCTAAAAGAAAACTCAACTTGCTGATTTCAAAACAAAGTGAAACTTAATTCATTTGTTCTAAACTTATTCTTTTATCTCACTTGTTTAAAACTTATCCTTTAATACTTTTATACTTATATAAAAACTTGTTTTACTTGTTCAAAAGCTTATACTTATAATACTTCAAAATAGTAATCAACTTCTTCTTGGGCCCAGGCTTAAAACCATCTTATGCGCGTTCCCTAATAGGTTGGGGTAGCGAGCCACCAATCCTAAAAGAGCATACCTTGGTCTACCAGGGCCAAGACCTTGGAATTGGACACCTGGATTTGTTTAACGACAACCTTGCGATGTCGGGTACTAGCCTCTTCTTAAAAGTAAAATACTTATAATCTTAATTACTTCTTCTTTAAATGCCTTGGCATTTTAATAAGCACCTTGTGTGCCAAAAATCCCTAAAGTCTTGACTTTGGGATCTACTTAAGGCCTTGACCTTTTCTTTCTTTTCTTTATCTTTCTTATACTTGTTAATACTTCTAAAACAATGTCTCATATAAATTCTAACTTTGAAATACTTAGATAGACTGAAATTTACACTTGAACATACTAAGAGTGAATACTTAAACAAATAATTTTGCATACTATAACTAACAAAAATCTGCATGCTACATAACAAAAATCTGCTCCACTACCAATTGAAAAATCTGCACTACAACAAACTAATTTATGCTATCTAAAGTTTATACATGAATAACATGATATGCTAGAACCTACAAGGAACCAAAGCATAATGTATGCAGAAGAATTTCTTAAACTACTCATTAATTCCAGGCCATCCTAATGCTGTACAGGAAGGAAATCCGGAATCAAAACAACAACGAACACTTACTACTCTTACATCTTAAACCATCCTAACGCTGTGCAAAAACCGAAGCAAGGAAAACAAAGGCATTAAAATCCGGACTGCAACAAGCTCCAAGAGAGGCTGTTCTAAGCTCCAAAAGAGTTGATCGTGCTTGCAGAAAATGCTAATAAAACTAGGATGCTAATTAAGGTAACAAGGAAATCTAAGCTTGATATGCTAACTTCAAGGCTGTTCTTTTCATTGCAGCAAGGAGAAAAATAGCCACAGGGAACTAACAAACTGCATGTTAAGGAACTAATAACAAAAAGGTCTAATTAAGCACCTACCCAAAATTCCAAAATCAACAACAGAAACTACAAACTGCATGATAGAAGGATCAGAAGCTGTTCCTGTTCAGAACTCATGGAAATCCAAGGTTAAAATACTAAACTTAAAGCTAATCATGCTCATGGAGTTAACAAGTAAAAACTAAGCTATAAATTACACCATGTATAGTTGTTCGTACCCAGTGTTAGCACAGAAAACTATGACTGAATTTAGCTAACTTGTTGAAAGAAAACTAAATTAGCTAACCTGCTGAATTTGTAACAAAAGGAATAAAACTTGCGGGATTGAAAAAAAAAAGAATCAAGCTTACTGAATTGAAACCTAATAAATCAAGCTTGCTGAGTTGAAACCTAAGTAATCAAACTTGCTTGTTATCAGAATTGAGAAGCCTAACTATTTGCCAAACCCAATGAAACCCCTTCTCTTCTTCCTACAAGAACTCACGGCAGGGAACCAAAGGAAGTGAATGCTGTGCTAAACAGAACTTTACAGCATAATCCGAAATCTGTAAAAACCAAAACATATGCAATTTCTTTCCTTGAGATTCTCGGCAGCAGGCTTCACAAGAAATCAACCTCACGGCATGCTCCAAAAAGATCAAGAGACACAAGGAAAACTCTAATTCAAATTCGAAACTACTCTACTGCAGGTGAGTAGCGACTTACATCGTTCTTGGACTTACAACCAGAGAAAAAGGAGCTGTTAGGGTTCAGATAGCTCAGGTCTTCAACCCCTCCTTGCACCCACAACCTCTCCTCGACGAGAAGATCCCCACTCCGTGAAGAACCCCTCGAAGATCACCCTCGCCAGCCACCGGAGTCGTGCCCTAGTTCGGTTTCCAACTGCGTCTTTGCCCGAGAACAGCCGTCGCGCGAGAGGAGCAGAGAAGGGTTTCGGGAGAGGGAAAGAAGTTAGGGCACGGGAGATTCAACATTAACTCATCCCTTTTATAATCCAATATTCTGTTACCTTCCTTAAGTAAATTTCCTAACTTTTCTAACCAGAACTGACGGCCTGAACACTTGGTCAGCCGCGGCTTGGCTCGTGGTTGGAGTCGCGGGTTCGAATCCTGCCGAACCCCCTTTTTATTTCAATTAGGTATCGTTGGTTTCAATTATAACTTATATATATCTCGTTCCATATTTGTTCACAAAATGCTTGCAGAACAGTTGGCTAGCTGGATTCGATCAAGGTTTGGTTTGGTCGGAGGTTTCGGGTTCGAATCTCGGCTTGAACATTTTTTTGTCGAAACTTCTTTCGTCTAGTAAAAATACCAAACGACCTCCAAAAATTGCATAAAAATACTCTAAAAATTTCTAAAAATCTCTAGAATATTTCTAAAGTATTTATAAATATTTTTAAGAATTTTTAGACCTCCTAATGAGGAAAATTGGGTCATTACAATTCCCCATACCTTATAAAAAGTTCGTCCTCGAACTTAGAATAATTCTGGATAGTGGGTACTTGTTAAATTTGGCAAAAGAAATTGACACAAAAGAGTGGGTAGCCCCAGTATCAAATAAGACGGTAGCTAAATGCTAAAGGATAGTTATTTGACCTGTGACTATTGTGGGGCACTGGCAGCTTCTTCCCTAGTGAGAGAAAATACTCTGGCATTGGTTGGAACGGATGGGGCTTCCAACCGTCCCTAACTGAGATAGGATCCCTCTAGTGATGTTGTCATGTGTTGTAACTGTGCATGCTCGTCTCCATATTGCACTGACTGTTGCTGAGGTGCCTTAAACTTGTTAGGACATGCTCTAGCTAGATGTCCTTCTTGGCCACATGAATAACATCCGGTTGTACCCAAAAGATAGGCTCCTGGATGTATCTTCCCACATTTAGGGCAGGAAGGAAACTTGGTTTGCTTGTTTGCTGGACCTCCCTCTTGGCTATCCCCTGTATTCCATCGTTTTCTTTTATTATCTTTACCCTTCCCGTTCTGCTCACTTGCCTGGGGCTTCTGACTCCCTGCTGACTTGTCCCCCATCTTAACTGGCTTGTGTTGCACTCGTTATGCCTTGATGCTGTCTAGATAGTGCTCAGCGACTAATGCTCTGTTGACCAGCTCTTCGCCAGTCTAGGGCTGGTGAGTTCCACTACTCACATTAAGTGCTATCATTGGCCTCAGCATCCTGAGCATTCAGTCTGACTCGTTCCTTCTCCGTGCTTACTAGCTCTGGACAGAGACGAGCTAGCCTATTGAATTTCTTTACTGTTTCTTCTACTAACAGGTCACCTTGTCTAAATTCTATAAACTCCTCATAATGCTTATTGGTGATCCGCTGGCGGAAGAATTCTTTGTAAAACTCCGTCTCGAAATCAGCCCAGTTCATCTGATTGACTACTCTCTTGCTCTTCACTCTCTCCCACCACATACGGGCATTTCCAGATAAGCAGAAAGAAGCACACTTGACCTTTCGACTTCTGGCCAGTCAAGAAGCTCCATGGTGCTTTCTAGTGTCTTGAACCAAGCCTGAGCATCCCAGGGCTCAGTCGTTCTTGAGAAACTTTCTGGCTTCAGCTTCAACCACTGTATTAGGTAGGCATCTTGTCTTCTAGGTGCTGTGGGAACTTCCAGAGCGGTTGGTGGAATCTCAATCACTACTGAAGTCTCCACATTAATACTTGGAGGAGTGGGAGGGACTGGCTGCTGATTCGCCATCAGATTGACGATCACTTGTTGCTGCTCCGCCACTTGTCTCTGGAGTTAAGCAACAACTTCAGAGAGATTTGGTTCAACTATTCTGGGCTCTTCGTTCTCCTGTGCTCGGTCCTCAGTACGAACGGTACGGGGACTGTTAGTTAGAGCCCTAGAGCCAATCATTTGATGATTGTATGGACTCATTGTATCATATTCTTGTATATTAATAAAGGCATTTATTTGGTTATTATACTTATTTGTATTAGTGCCAAATAGACTAAGTATAATAGTGTCCTTGAGTAGAAGGTTCATACCTATATCAATCGATTAGTTGAATCGATAGTGAGATGATATAGGGAACACTACTCTAAATCATTCCTAGTCGAGTATTAACATTCAGGGACAATGTTAATGCAATAAGACTAGCATGTAGGTCAGCTCGATGACTTGATCTCACAAGTCATGGATATATAGATATCAAGCTGACACATGGGTATACATTGGAGAATGTATACTGAATGACCTGCCATGAGAAAGTATCATGGATCGTTATATGAGTGTCATATACTTTCTCATGTGGCTATTAGTATGACTATTAGTCCTTAGACCTGAAGTCACCATGGATCCCTACATAAGGAGTTATGTACTTTGGTTTCGTCAAACGTCACCCGTAACAGGGTGGACTATAAAGGCGATTACTGGATATGTAACAAATTATGCAGAGGGATGTGAGTGATGTAGATGGGATCTATCCCTCCCATATGACGGGAGCGACATCAATATTCTTGATAGAGTTAGACCACGAAGTGCATGACCATGCCCAAATGAGTCAACATTAGATGTTGAGCTCATTTGATCGAGTGAGTCTACTTGGAGTTCAAGATTTAGATTGATTAGAGGATGACACGGTCTATGCCTCATATTGATCAATCTAGATGTCTAGGATAGAAGGACAATGTCACATATTTTGTGAGGAGTCACAATTGATAGTCACAAGGTGATGTCGGATCTCGACATTCTTGTAACTTGGGTAGTAATGATGTGTTGCTAGATACAGCTCATTACTTATGCTCCTAAATGGGTTTAGGGCATTGCCAACGTTACAAGAACCTATAGGGTTACACACTAAGGACAATTAGATGGAGATTTGGTTCATATGATGAACTAAGAGGATTAGATTCATTTGATGAATCATATTGGATTAAGAGTAATCCAAATTGGGCTAATTGAGTTGGACTCAAGTTGATTCATGTATTCAATGAGTCTAATTTAGATTATGACTCATTAAATCAACTTAATTTAATGAATTAGATTCATTATATTAAGTTGGCTTAAATTATATGGTTGGATTAGATCAACCATGAGAGAGATTTGATCAAGTTTGACTTGATTTGAGAGGAAGAGAAAAAGTCATGTTTGACTTGACTTTTTGCCACATCACTACTGAGTTGGCAAGATGTGGACCAATAGGATTGCTCCACATCATCAATGTGTGTCACCTCATGGAGGTTACAAGCCTCCATAGCATTTAATGTGGCCGGCCCACATTAAATGAGGAGTTACACTTGTTGCCATGTCATTTAGTAAGGTGGCAAGATGTGGACCAATAGTGTTGATCCACATCATCCTAGAGTGCCACCTCATGGGGGTTACAACTCTTTAATGGCTCCATATTAATTGCACTTAATGTGGAAATGGGAGTTACACATGTGAAGGTGGCCGACCACTTGAATGTGTAGAATGATTTTCATTTTGAAATTATTCCATCATTCATTCCTTCTTCCTCCTAGAGTTCTTCTTGCTCTCTCCCTCTCCTCCTTCCTTGGCCGAACCACATAGGTGCTAGCACACCTTGGTTTTTGGTCACCTCCATCTAGTGTGTCCGTGTGGATACTTCTAGAGGACCGTGCGCTTGACGGTCTTGAGATCCGGCAACATTTGGACGAGCGGGATTCGCGTGGGGCGCGCATCAAGGGTAATGATCTTAACTTTAGTGTAGATCTAAAGTTTTTACAAACTCGTACAAGAAAAGGTTTTTCGAAAAGTTTTGTTTACGAATCTTTGCACGAGATCCATGGCTTTGGGTGACTCGGGGTTTCCGCGACGCGAAAAAGCGGTTTTCGCGGCCCGACGAACCCAACAGGGACGTCCTCTTCTCGACATCTAATTATGTAGGAGAGAAACAAAAGTAAAATCGTCTCTATTCTTCCTAAGCATATGTATCCAAACATAGAAAAATAAAACAAGAATTTTCTTCTTACTTAAGCGCATAAAAACAGATACTCTATACCGCAATTAATAAGCATAAAAGAAAAATTAAATACTTTCTTACTTGAAGACAACAAAGATGGTGCTGATGTGTGATGCTGGAGAATGGGGACTGCTCTGATACCAACTGTAAGGACCACCCTTCTTACTATACTATACTACTCTCTAAGGATGACCATTACTTAACTACTAACTCTACTTAACCGGTATGATCGAAATCACGAGGAGTCTCTACCGAAAAATTTCGGCAGAGTCTCCTCTATACCGGTGACCTTAAACTGAGATACAAACATAATATATATCAGCCACAGGTGGCTGGAACATATATCAAACACACAAAAGAAATAACATCACCACGCAGTTTAATAAAATCAAATCATGCAAGTAATGAATAGCGGAAACAAAATAAAATACAACTTCTTACTCCAAATTTTCTTATCAATCTAAATACAGAATTAATCTAAACAAATCCTTAAACTAGGTCCCAAGACTTCCATAGTCATGGCATCACACACCATCCGCGCCACCTTGTCGCCTTCCTTTGCTAAATCTTTTCCTTTCCTGTATCTGCAGTAAGAGGAAATGCAATCTATAAGCAAAATGCTTAGTAAGCGCTATATAACTCACAAAATCTCGATATGCATGTGAATATATTGAAAACTAAAACTAAATACTCAAAAGGAAAACTCATGCTCATCTAATAACAAAGAACTAGAAATAAGAATCTATACTGCTCAAGCTAGAATCAATAGCAAATGGAATAGAACTAAGAACTCAATACTGCTCATGCTCGAAAAAGCAAAGAATAGTAAGCTAATCTAAATAACATGCTAGCCTAAAGGAAAACTCAACTTGCTAATTTTAAAACAAAGTGAAACTTAATTCATTTGTTCTAAACTTATTCTTCTTGTTTAAAACTTATCCTTTAATACTTTTATACTTATATAAAAACTTGTTTTACTTGTTCAAAAGCTTATACTTATAATACTTCAAAATAGTAATCAACTTCTTCTTGGGCCCAGACTTACTACCATCTTATGCGCGTTCCCTAATAGGTTGGGGTAGCGAGCCACCAATCCTAAAAGAGCATACCTTGGTCTACCAGGGCCAAGACCTTGGAATTGGACACCTGGATTTGTTTAACGACAACCTTGCGATGTCGGGTACTAGCCTCTTCTTAAAAGTAAAATACTTATAATCTTAATTACTTCTTCTTTAAATGCCTTGGCATTTTAATAAGCACCTTGTGTGCCAAAAATCCCTAAAGTCTTGACTTTGGGATCTACTTAAGGCCTTGACCTTTTCTTTCTTTTCTTTATCTTTCTTATACTTGTTAATACTTCTAAAACAATGTCTCATATAAATTCTAACTTTGAAATACTTAGATAGACTGAAATTTACACTTGAACATACTAAGAGTGAATACTTAAACAAATAATTTTGCATACTATAACTAACAAAAATCTGCATGCTACATAACAAAAATCTGCTCTACTACCAATTGAAAAATATGCACTACAACAAACTAATTTATGCTATCTAAAGTTTATACATGAATAAAATGATATGCTAGAACCTACAAGGAACCAAAGCATAATGTATGCAGAAGAATTTCTTAAACTACTCATTAATTCCAGGCCATCCTAATGCTGTACAGGAAGGAAATCCGGAAGCAAAACAACAACGAACACTTACTACTCTTACATCTCAAACCATCCTAACGCTGTACAAAAACCGAAGCAAGGAAAACAAAGGCATTAAAATCCGGACTGCAACAAGCTCCAAAAGAGGCTGTTCTAAGCTCCAAAAGAGCTGATCGTGCTTGCAGAAAATGCTAATAAAACTGGGATGCTAATTAAGGTAACAAGGAAATCTAAGCTTGATATGCTAACTTCAAGGCTGTTCTTTTCATTGCAGCAAGGAGAAAAATAGCCACAGGGAACTAACAAACTGCATGTTAAGGAACTAATAACAAAAAGGTCTAATTAAGCCCCTACCCAAAATTCCAAAATCAACAATAGAAACTACAAACTGCATGATAGAAGGATCAGAAGCTGTTCCTGTTCGGAACTCATGGAAATCCAAGGTTAAAATACTAAACTTAAAGCTAATCATGCTCATGGAGTTAACAAGTAAAAACTAAGCTACAAATTACACCATGTATAGCTGTTCGTACCCAGTGTTAGCACAGAAAACTATGACTGAATTTAGCTAACTTGTTGAAAGAAAACTAAATTAGCTAACCTGCTGAATTTGTAACAAAAGGAATAAAACTTGCGAGATTGAAAAAAAAAAGAATCAAGCTTACTGAATTGAAACCTAATAAATCAAGCTTGTTGAGTTGAAACCTAGGTAATCAAACTTGCTTGTTATCAGAATTGAGAAGCCTAACTATTTGCCAAACCCAATGAAACCCCTTCTCTTCTTCCTACAAGAACTCACGGCAGGGAACCAAAGGAAGTGAATGCTGTGCTAAACAGAACTTTATAGCATAATCCGAAATCTGTAAAAACCAAAACATATGCAATTTCTTTCCTTGAGATTCTCGGCAGCATGCTTCACAAGAAATCAACCTCACGGCATGCTCCAAAAAGATCAAGAGACACAAGGAAAACTCTAATTCAAATTCGAAACTACTCTACTGCAGGTGAGTAGCGACTTACATCGTTCTTGGACTTACAACCAGAGAAGAAGGAGCTGTTAGGGTTCGGATAGCTCAGGTCTTCAACCCCTCCTTGCGCCCACAGCCTCTCCTCGACGAGAAGATCCCCACTCCATGAAGAACCCCTCGAAGATCACCCTCGCCAGCCGCCGGAGTTGTGCCCTAGTTTGGCTTCCAGCTGCGTCTTCGCTCGAGAACAGCCGCCGCGCGAGAGGAGCAGAGAAGGGTTTCGGGAGAGGGAAAGAAGTTAGGGCACGGGAGATTCAACATTAACTCATCCCTTTTATAATCCAATATTCTGTTACCTTCTTTAAGTAAATTTCCTACCTTTTCTAAGCAGAACCGACGACCTGAACACTTGGTCAGCCGCGACTTGGCTCGTGGTTGGAGTCGCGGGTTTGAATCCTGCCGAACCCCCTTTTTATTTCAATTAGGTATCTTTGGTTTCAATTATAACTTATATATATTTCGTTCCATGTTTATTCACAAAATACTTGCAGAACAGTTGGCTAGCTGGATTCGATTAAGGTTTGGTTTGGTCGGAGGTTTCGGGTTCGAATCTCGGCTTAAACATTTTTTTTTTGAAACTTCTTTCGTCTAGTAAAATTACCAAACGACCTCAAAAAATTACATAAAAATACTCTAAAAATTTCTAAAAATCTCTAGAATATTTCTAAAGTATTTCTAAATATTTTTAAGAGTTTTTAGAACTCCTAATGAGGAAAATTAGGTCATTACAATAAGGAAATCATGAGATGAAGCGAGAGTACAGAAACGCTTACCACATGATTTTCTCGGGAAGCGTCGAAGAAAAGTGGCGGGAAATAAATTTGAATGTGGCGAGGTCACAAGACATCCTTTCCACCGGCTGAGTGAGATTTTAATGTTTTTATCTTCGCAATACATCTGATATTATTTATCTTTTGGCCTGCAGACGAAGTACAAGCGGTTCCTTAACACAGATCCTGGTCGGAAAATCGCCGCCGGGTCGGCAACATCTATACTGGTCAGGAAATCACCCGCAGGTCTGTATTATCTATCTGCGAAAGGGTTTTTCATAAGAATTCCCGGTTGACTGTCCCAGACTCTCGCTCTAGTGCGAGTTATAAGTGAGCTATGCTCTCACGCCCAACGACCTTTCCAGGTCGGCCGTCCCAGACTCTTGCCCCAGTGCGAGTTATAAGTGAGCTATGCTCTCACGCCCAATGACCTTTCCAGGTCAGCTGTCCCAGACTCTCGCCCCAGTGCGAGTTATAAATGAGTAAGACTCTCACGCCCAACGACCTTCTCGGTCGGCTGTCCCAGACTCTCACCCCAGTGCGAGTTATAAGTGAGCAAGGCTCTCACGCCCAACGACCTTCCCGGTCGGCTGTCCCAAACTCTCGCCCTAGTGCGAGTTATAAGTGAGCAAGGCTCTCACGCCCAACGACCTTCTCGGTCGGGTCACAGACTCTCGCCCCAGTGCGAGTTATAAGTGAGCAAGGCTCTCACGCCCAACGACCTTCCCGGTCGGTTGCCCCAGACTCTCGCCCCAGCGTGAGTTATAAGTGAGCTATACTCTCATGCCCAACGACCTTTCCAGGTCGGCTGTCCCAGACTCTGGCCCAGTGCGAGTTATAAGTGAGTAAGACTCTCACGCCCAACGACCTTCCCGGTCGGCTGTCCCAGACTCTCGCCCTAGTGCGAGTTATAAGTGAGCAAGACTCTCACGCCCAACGACCTTCCCGGTCGGTTGTCCCAGACTCTCGCCCCAGCGCGAGTTATAAGTGAGCTATGCTCTCACGCCCAACGACCTTTCCAGGTCGGCCATCCTAGACTCTTGCCCCAGTGCGAGTTATAAATGAGCTATGCTCTCACGCCCAACGACCTTTCCAGGTCGGCCATCCTAGACTCTTGCCCCAGTGCGAGTTATAAATGAGCTATGCTCTCCCGCCCAACGACCTTTCCAGGTCGGTTGTCCCAGACTCTTGCCCCAGTGTGAGTTATAAGTGAGCTATGCTCTCGCGCCCAACGACCTTTCCAGGTCGGTTGTCCTAGACTCTCGCCCCAGCGCGAGTTATAAGTAAGCTATGCTCTCACGCCCAACGACCTTTCCAGGTCGGCCGTCCCAGACTCTCGCCCTAGTGAGAGTTATAAGTGAGCTATGCTCTCACGCCCAACGACCTTTCCAGGTCGGTTGTCCCAGACTCTTGCCCCAGTGCGAGTTATAAGTGAGCTATGCTCTCGTGCCCAACGACCTTTCCAGGTCGGCTGTCCCAGACTCGCCCCTGCGCGAATTATAGGTGAGCTCTGCTCTCACGCCCAACGACCTTCCCGGTCGGTACCCTTTACACTCGCCCGGACAAAATACGACACGACCTGTTCTCCTGCATAACTAATCGGTAAGCCATACCTCCATCGTTCTGTTCTTACTAAATATGAAGATTGGCAGGCATATTTTTAAATATCTTAGCTGCTCAAGCCTTTGCTCTTCTGGTAAGAGGTAAAAGAGAATGGGGTAAGCCAATTATTCTTATTCTTATTATTTTGGCTATTGTTGGCTGGAGATGTTAGAGAAATGCAGGGGTTTTATAGCGTTACGGTGGTACATTGATAGACATTTATAGAGAGAAATGCAGATGTTTTATAGCGTTACAGTGGTAGAGACGCAAGGATATAAGAAAGACACAAGGATATGAGGATAAAGAAACATCGAGCCAATTTTATTTCATTAAAAGAGGAACATTTAACAGTAACAGAGATTTCAATTGTTGCCCGATTCTAATCCTCTCTCTAAACAAGCCAGTGCGTGAGCCAGTTCTTTTTGAGCAAGACCAAGGGTAGTCTGCAGCTGACCTATGGTCTCATCTTTTAGTCGATTCTCCTCTTTTAAGGAAGTCACCTCGTCTTCATGCTTCATCTTCAAGTAAAGGATATGATGGACTTGAGCTTCGAAGTTCGTGAGCGCCTTCATCTTCAGAGCCTCCTCTGCCCGAGTTCTGCATTTGGCTGCTTGCCAAAGCTCTTCCATTTCCCTGTAAAGGGAGGTCTAGAGATCCCTGCTCAGGGTCATATCCCGCAAAGCTTTTTCTTTAAGAGCCAGCTGACGACGCAAAGCAGACAACTCAGTGGATTCCATGAGTAAAAGGGTAGGGAAAAAGAAGAAATAGAAGTGGTGATGGAAGGGGGCACAAACTTTGTTTTATAAGGAAGGAGAAGGTGAAGGGATTTCCTCGGAACATGAGGGGACGCTTAGAAAGCAATGTAGCATTTATGGAAAAAGACCATGCTCGGAAGTCGAGGAGTCAGCATATGCATAGAAGGAGCCCGTTCGTCTCCCAGGAGGGAGGGAAACTTTGCAAAATTCGGATGAAGGGCAGGTCAGTAGAGGACGCGGAAACCGGGTCAGGTAGCGCAAGGACTGGGGTCTAGTCAGTCAGACTAGAGCCTCTTTTGACTAGACTTGAGGGGGAGGCTTGTGATATGATGCATATTCATAGGGTCAGTGAGATGAGGTGGTTAGGAGTCAAGACCACAGGCTGGTCAGAAGTCAGGATGGCGTGGAAGTCAAAAGTCAAGCTTACGTGGAGGTCAGAAGTCAAGCTTCCATGGCCGGTCAAGAGTCAAGCTGACATGGAGATCAGTGAGGTCAGAAATCAAGCTTACGTGGACGGAGTCAAAGTCTCAGCTGACAAGGTGCTCAAAGGAGGGGATTATAAGCCAGACAAGGACCCACCCTGATAGTGGGCGAGGACCGGGCCCGCGGGCCAGATATAGATGAGGACTGGGTCTACAAGCCAATTAAAGGTAAAGGAAGGAAGGCTCCTAGCGTAGGATAAACTCAACGGACAGACCTAGCGTGCAGGTCGGGAAGTGCCAGCCCTGGACAACAGCGGATAGAAACAGGTCTGGATACAAACCTAGCGTGCAGGTCGGGACACGGACCTAGCGTGCAGGTCGGGATGTACAAGCCAAGGATAGCAGCGGATATGAGCAGGTCGGGATACCGACACGGCTTACAGGGCGGCAGGTCTGGATACAGACTTAGCGTGCAGGTCAGGAAATACAAGCCATGGACAGTGGTAAAACAGTAAACAGCAGGTCGGGACACAGACCTAGCGTGCAGGTCGGGACGTACAAGCCAAGATAGCAGCGGATATGAGCAGGTCGGGATACCGACCCGGCTTATAGGGCGGCAGGTCAGGATAGAGACTTAGCGTGCAGGTCAGGACATACAGGTCATGGACAATGGTAAAACAGTAAACAGCAGGTCGGGACACGGACCTAGCGTGCAGGTCGGGACGTACAAGCCAAGGATAGCAGCAGATATGAGCAGGTCGGGATACCGACCCGGCTTACAAGGCGGCAAGTCAGGATACAGACTTAGCGTGCAGGTCAGTGTTGGTGCAGTGAACACTAGATGATCAAACCTGAGTTTTGATTATGGCAAAGGGTTCAAAGTTAAGCTGCGGTGTTATCTAATAAAGTTCATGGAGCTTGCAGGAAAGTCCTAAGTGGTACTTAGGCAAAAGTCCTAGCTGCGGTTAGGTAGGTGGAAAACCCTAGGGGGTGGTAACCCTAGGTCATAGGGGGTGGTAACCCTATGCGGAAAGTCTTGGCGGGTCGAGAGCTTCAGGCAAAAGTCCTAGGGGGGCTAACCCTAGGTGGAAAGTCCTGGTGTCACGAACCAGGTTAAAGACTGGACCAGCCGGGAAGCGGAAGTCCAGCAGAAAGTCCGGAAGCTTCGAACGCTGAGCAAAAGTCCAGTCGATCTGGAGGATCACACTGGCAACAGGTAAATCTCCTGAGTGGAGTAGGTGAGGACGCGTTCCCCGTAGAGGGAACAGTAGGCGTTGGGTTGTAACGCCCGAAAATTCTCGAAACTGCATTATGAATATTCTATGATTTTTCTGGAATTTTTAGATATTTTTCCGGAATTTTCCGAGTAGCGGAAGCAGCAAAAATAATTAGAACCGCAAAATAGCTTAGGCGGGGATCGAACCCGAGACCTATGGCTTAAGCATAATGTTAGTAACCAGTTGAACCCAGCAGGGCTGTGCTGAAAGGAAAGAGAATCAATTATATTTATAATTGGTTTGGCCGAATTAATTACTTAGTATGAATAGGAAGGTTAAGTTGGGGTTGGTTTATTTTGAGAACTTGGTTCGGCAACATCCTTCTCCACCGAAACCCTCTCACGCCACCTCTCCCTTTTCTTCCTCCTTCTTTCGGCGCCACACCAAGGAAGACCTAGGGTTCTTTCTCTAGGGCCCCAAGGACATTTTCCGGCGACGACTCCAACACGAAAAAGGTTCTTCTCCGCGAGAGGAACGCGAAGACGTGAGCGGATCGTCGAGAAGGTCATCTCCACCGGAACTCTAGCGATTAGAATCGTAAGAAATTACGAATAGGAGGTAAGAAACCCCTCACCTGCAGTATAATAGCTACCGTGTGATTTTTCTGTGCATTAGTTTAGTTATATGCGTATGTTTTCGACACATAGGGTGTATTTAACCCTCCTCGCAGGTTTAGGGATTTAGTGAGTACCTTTAGATGGGCCGGACATATCTTTTCTCCTTCAGTTGGAGGTTTAGATGCTGTTGGGTGCCTAAAGGTAGTCTCCCTAATAGAGAGGGGAGTTAAAGCGCACTAGGTGTTCGATTAAATAACCAGCTTAGAAAAGAATGCAACTTAGGCATTTTTTTTTAGCACGGTTGAATGCATTAGAAGCATCTAAATTAGTAAATCAGTTTATTCTAGCTTATATGGGACTACGGTCCAATGGGTGGGCTCCCATAGTCGCCTCTAGGTTCAGACAATCTAGCTCTAGGTTCAGATAACCTAGAAACAGCCATTTAGAACAGTTTAGCTATACTCAGTATTTTACTTTTCAGTTGGCACTGTACTGGATTAGATATCCATAGGACTGGACTCCCATAGTCGGTCCCTAGGTTTAGATAACCTAGTAGCTCTACTAAATTCGGGACTTGCAACCCCGGGTCTAGTTGGAGATGCGCGCATAGCACGTACAGTTGCCGGGGCCCTCAGCAGCATGTTTAGTATTTTCACTTATTATATGTATATGGTTTTCAACCTTTCACAAATTAGTTCGTGAATTCAGTACAATTCTAGCAGTAGCTCAGTATTAGCGTAGCTCAGTTCTTAGCATCAGCTTAGTTTTTCCCTGTGAATATGCAGGATGACTTTATGTTCAGGTTTAGATATGTCATGATTGTATGCTTATATGCCATGCCATGCTTAGTTTATTCAGTATATCCAGCATATGTTTTCAAACAGCATGATTTAAAATCATATTTGCATCGTTGCATGTTTTTGTGAGGTAGATGGTTTCTTACTAAGTTTTTTAGCTTATAGATACTACTTTTCTTATACTACAGATAAAGGTAAAGGAAAAGTGGATCAGTAGCAGAGGCTGGAGGGAAATGCTATCAAGATGTGAGTGGGCAGGAATTGGAATAAAGATCTTTGGGATCTAAACAGTTTTACTTTAGTATTAGCACTTTGCGTTTTTAGTTTCATTATTCAGTTTTGATTGTTAAGTGTTATGAAATAGCAAACCATGCACTATGTAGTATGCCAGGTTTAGAATGTTAGTAGTTTTATATTAGTGTGATTTGCATTGGTTTAGAGTTGTTGTGTGAGGTTTTGGCACGCCAAAGTGCTGAAATCAGAGTTCCCGGGCGAAATCAGAACTCTGATCGGTCTCCAAACCGATCAGGGCTGGCGATGCCTGGATCGGTCGGCCGATCGAGAGTCTGATATCTCTGTATCCTCTTGGATCGATCGACCGGCCGATCCACCACTCTTCCAGGAACTTTCGTTTGGTGCTGGATCGGTCGGCGATCGATCGGACATACGGATCGATGCCGACCGATCGGCCACACTGGATCGATGCGCCAACGATCCAGCCACACTGGATCGGTGCTGCCGATCGAGCCACACTGGATCGGTCTGGCCGATCGATCGGAACGACCGCAGCTCCGATCGATCTGTGGATCGATCGGCAGGTCTATAGGTAGTTGGGAAGTTTAGTTTCTAGTCCCTAGCTCAGTTGGGATGTTCAGTTTCCCCTCCTTAGCATGTGTACACCAGCAAAGAAGGTCTTTAGACCTTTCTTATCAGTTGTATCCGTTCTTAGTAGAGTAAAATTTTAATTAGCCCAGCTTTCCGCACAGTATAGCACAACATAACTGTAGCGATCGGCCTTACAGCCTAGTATAGTACCCAGAAGGTGGGTCGTTACAGAGTGGTATCAGAGCCAAGTTCCATACTTCCTACACACACATCAGCATTGAACCTGCAGCTTCCAAGTAAGAATACCTCTACTTTATTTATGCTCCTTGTTTTGTTATTACAGTTCATGTTTATATGCCTACTGCTTATTAGTATGTGATAGCTTTTAAACATGACATCAGTAGTTATATAACTGTGATTACAATATTTATGTTATGTTCTCTATGTCTTTAGAAATGACACGGGGACGCCCAGCTAGAAGGGCATTAGCTACTGAGCCCCAGCAAGAGGCAGGCAGTTCAGTGCCTCCTCCAGACCTTACAGCATTAGTGGCTCAGTTACAGCAGCAGCTAGCTGAACAGCAACAGAAAATAGCCACCTTAAAGGCTAACCAGCAGATTACCCCCACAGTCACCCCGGAACCAAATTTGACTACTCCGGTAGTCTTGGAGTTTCCACCAGCTCAGCCCTACAGCACCAGCACCAGCAGCCCCAGCAGCTGAGCCAAGAAAGGAAGCCTATCTGATCCAGTGGCAGCGAGTCAAGCCAGAGAACTTCTCAGGCACTAGTGAACCATGGGATGCACAAGCCTGGTTCAAAACTGGAGAGCACGATGGAGCTTCGGGATGGCGAACACAAGAAGGTGAAGTGTGCCTCCTTCTGCCTGACAGGCGCGCATGTGGTGGGAGAGAATCGAACAAGCGCCCGGTGAACTAGATGTCATGGGCTGACTTGAGAAGGAGTTCTTTGAGGAGTTCTTCCACATCAGGTTCTGAACCGCCATTCACGAGTTCACCGAGTTTCGTCGGGCAACCTTTCGATTGAGGAAGCGTGAAGAAATTCAACAGGTTGGCTCGTCTATGCCCAGAGCTAGTCGGCACAGAGAAGGAACGAATCGGTTGATGCTCAAGATGCCGAGGCCGGAGATAGCGATGAACGTGGCTGGCATACATAGGCCACAAACCACGGAGGAGCTAGTGAGCAGTGCCTTGACCACGGGCATTACCAGAACAACATAAAGCAGCAAAGCAAGTCTCCTCGAGTCCAAAGGACAAGGAACCTCTCACACTCCAAAAGCAGCAAGGCCACGGCATAACTCCAACAGCAAGCGCAGATCGGAAGTGACCCAAAGGAGGACCATCTAGCAAGCGACCCAGTTATCCAAAGTGTGCTACTTGTGGGAAATTCCACCTGGGGGTTTGTCGCAAGGGCACGATGCTTTGAATGTGGACAAGAAGGGCACATGGCTAGCTGGCCGAACAAGACCGGTCTTCCTCAGCCACAGCAGATTCAGTATGCAGGCCAGCCAGCTCAGTTATATCAGATGCAGGCCACTCTAGAAGGTCCACTTATCAGCCAGGGCAGATTAGAAGCCCCTCCAGCTATGGAGAATGTGAGGATCTACTCACTCACCAGAGAGGACGTAGCCAATGCCTCGACAGTTGTCACAGGTCAGATTAGCATTTTTCAGTATAGTGCTACTGTTCTATTTGATACTGGGGCAACCCATTCATATATAGCCAGGATGTTCTCCGAAAAGTTAGAAATACCCTCAGAAGTACTCAGTGGTCAGTTTTTGACGGCACTACCTTCAGGAGAGATCATGGCATCCACGCACTGGCTCAGAGCAGTGCCGGTCATTATAGCAGACAGAGAGCTCTTTTGTGATCTGATAGTGCTAGAGATGACCGACTATGACGTTATCTTTGGAATGGACTTTCTGATCAAGTACGGTGCTACCATAGAGTGCCGTAAACAGAAAGTCATCTTCCAACCTGAAGCGGCAGTGCAATTTGAATACAGCGGGGAACCAAAGAGAAAGGCCAAGAAGTTTCTCTCAGCTATGAAAGCACGAAGTGGATTCAGGATGTACAGGATTCCTAGCACATGTAGTCAACGCCAGCAGGACAAGAACCAACAGCTAGCGGAGGTTCGAGTCGTGTGTGACTACCCAGCAATCTTCCCCGAAGAGTTACCGGGCTTAGCACTAGACAGGAGATTGACTTTGAGATAGAGCTCATTCCGGTACAAATCCTTTCTCCAAAGCGCCTTACCATGGCTCCAGCAGAATGAAGGAACTTAGGAGCAACTCAGGGGCTGCTTGACAAGGGTTTCATACGCCCGAGTCACTCACCATGGGAGCGCTTGTATTGTTCGTGAAGAAGAAGGATGGAAGCATCGCTGTGCATAGACTACAGATCACCGAACCAAGTCACGATCAAGAGCAGGTATCCTTCCCGAATCAATGACCTGTTCGACCAGCTGAAGGGAGCAGCAGTGTTCTCTAAGATAGATCTCGGATCAGGTTATCATCGGTGAAGGTTAAAGAAGGGGATATACCCAAGACATTCAGAACCGGACACGGACACTACGAGTTCGTAGTCATGCCCTTTAGCGTGACCAATGCTCAGCTACATTCATGGATCTCATGAGCAGTATTCGGGGAGTATTTAGATAAGTTTGTTATTGTGTTTATCGATGACATCCTTATCTACTCAGGAACTTAGGAAGAACACTCAAAGCATCCGAAACTAGTATTGCGGACCCTTCAGCAGAACCTGTACACCAAGTTCACGAAATGTGAATTTTGGCTAGATCAGTGTCCTTCTGGGTCACATCATCTCCAAGGATGGTATTATGGTAGATCCAAGCAAGATAGAAGCCGTGAGTAACTGGAAAAGACCCAGGAAGGCCAGTGAGATCAGAAGCTTTTTGGGATTAGCCGGTTATTACAGAAAGTTTGTAGAGGACTTTTCCAGGATAGCCTCCCCACTGACAGCTCTTACCAGAAAGAACAGAAAATTTCAGTGGACAGAGGACTGTGAGAACAGCTTCAGCGAGCTAAAGAGGAGATTGACCAGTGCTCCCATTTTGGCTCTACCAGACAACACCAGCAGATTTGACATCTATAGTGATGCCTCTAAGTTGGGACTAGGAGCAGTACTGATGCAAAATGGCAAGGTGATCGCCTATGTCTCCCGACAACTCAAGGATTATGAGAAGAATTACCCTACTCATGACCTTGAGCTTGCAGCAGTAGTGTTCGCTCTCAAAATTTGGAGACATTACTTATATGGAGCTCAGTGCAGAGTGTACACAGATCATCAGAGTCTGAAGTACTTCTTCACTCAGAAGGATCTGAACATGTGACAGCGCAGATGGCTTGAGCTGGTCAAAGACTACGATATAGACATCCTCTACCATCCAGGGAAAGCCAATAAGGTAGCCGACGCACTTAGCAGAAAATCCAGTGCTACCTTATTATCTCTTACAGCCATGTCACCGCCCCTACAGAAGGAGATCGTAGATTTCGGTCTCGAACTCATCGTTGGACAGCTCTCTACTATGACCTTAGAGTCTACCTTGCTTGGTGATATACAGTCAGCTCAGGAGCAGGACCCTGAAATTCAGAAAATCAAGCAAGGGCTAGCAGAATCAGAAAGTAGGGAATTCAAAGTGTCCGATAGCGGGGTGTTGTATGTTGGTGACAGACACTGTGTTCCAGATCAGGAGGAGCTACGGAGATAGATTTTAGATGAGGCGCACAAGACTCCCTATGCGATGCATCCAGGTTCCACCAAAATGTACCAAGACCTGAAGAACCGTTTTTGGTGGCCCGGGATGAAGCGAGACATCGCCAGATATGTTAGCATCTGCCTCACCTGTCAGAGGGTCAAGGCAGAACATCAGCGACCAGGAGGAGTTCTGCAGCCTATACAGATTCCAGAATGGAAGTGGGAGGATATCTCTATGGACTTCATAGTGGGACTACCCAGAACCACGAATGGTTTTGATGCCATCTGGGTAATAGTCGACAGGTTGACTAAATCAGCCCACTTTTTAGCTATCAAGATATCCTACTCCATGGAGAAGCTAGCTCAGTTGTATCTGCAGGAGATCGTCAGACTTCATGGAGTCCCACGTACCATTATTTCAGACGAGGCAGTTTACATCACACTACGGGGTGTGTCGATCAACATTGGGCACGAAGTTAAAGTTCGGCACAAGATTCCATCCGCAGACGGATGGTCGACGGAGCGAGTAAATCGGTGCTCGAAGATATGCTCGGCGTGTGCCTAGACTTGAGGAAGTTGGTGCAAATATCGGAGCTTAGCAGAATGCATACAACAACAGATATCGGGCCACTATCGGCATGACACCTTATGAGGCTCTCTATGGGCGGAGGTGTAGATCTCAATCTGCTGGTATGAGAGTGGTGAACAGAAAGAACTAGAGCTTGAGACGGATCTAGTAGCAGATACCACAGCTATCTGACGATCCGCGAGAGGATAAGCTTCAGGCCTTGGAAGAGCTATCTTGATACGTGTGAGACCCTTAGAGTTTTCGATTGGGGAGATTCAGTTCCTCGAGTAGCTCCCATGAAGGGAGTAATGCGTTTTGGGAAGAAGGGCAAGCTAAGTCCGGATATGTGGGACCATACCTTATCGGAAGAGTGGGCAAGGTAGCATATGAGCTAGAGCTACCCGGAAATGTCACTGTCCAGCGTATTCATGTCTCTATCTTTGAAGAAGCATACGGATGCCACCGGTGATTGAGCCCGGTCGGTATAGATCCGCGAAGACCTCAGCTATGATAGTCGGCCTATTCAGATAATAGACCGAGCAGTTAAGAAATTGTGGAACAAGGAAGTACCATTAGTCAAAGTTATTTGGCACAGTCACACAGCAGAAGAGGCAACTTGGGAGACAGAAGTCAGCATGAGACAGAAGTACCCAGAATTATTCTAAGTTCGAGGATGAACTTTTTATAAGGTATGGGGGATTGTAACGCCCAAAAATTCTCAAAACTGCATTATGAATATTCTATGATTTTTCTGGAATTTTTAGATATTTTTCCGGAATTTTCCGAGTAGCGGAAGCAGCAAAAATAATTAGAACCGCAAAATAGCTTAGGCGGGGATCGAACCCGAGACCTATGACTTAAGGATAATGTTAGTAACCATTTGAACCCAACAGGGCCGTGCTGAAAGGAAAGAGAATCAATTATATTTATAATTGGTTTGGCCGAATTAATTACTTAGTATGAATAGGAAGGTTAAGTTGGGGTTGGTTTATTTTGAGAACTTGGTTCGGCAACATCCTTCTCCACCGAAACCCTCTCACGCCACCTCTCCCTTTTCTTCCTCCTTCTTTCGGCGCCACACCAAGGAAGACCTAGGGTTCTTTCTCTAGGGCCCCAAGGACACTTTCCGGCGACGACTCCAACAGGAAAAAGGTTCTTCTCCGCGAGAGGAACGCGAAGACGTGAGCGGATCGTCGAGAAGGTCATCTCCACCGGAACTCTAGCGATTAGAATCGTAAGAAATTACGAATAGGAGGTAAGAAACCCCTCACCTGCAGTATAATAGCTACCGTGTGATTTTTCTGTGCATTAGTTTAGTTATATGCGTATGTTTTCGACACATAGGGTGTATTTAACCCTTCTCGTAGGTTTAGGGATTTAGTGAGTACCTTTAGATGGGCCGGACATATCTTTTCTCCTTCAGTTGGAGGTTTAGATGCTGTTGGGTGCCTAAAGGTAGTCTCCCTAATAGAGAGGGGAGTTAAAGCGCACTAGGTGTTCGATTAAATAACCAGCTTAGAAAACAATGCAACTTAGGCATTTTTTTTAGCACGGTTGAATGCATTAGAAGCATCTAAATTAGTAAATCAGTTTATTCTAGCTTATATGGGACTACGGTCCAATGGGTGGGCTCCCACAGTCGCCTCTAGGTTCAGACAACCTAGCTCTAGGTTCAGATAACCTAGAAACAGCCATTTAGAACAGTTTAGCTATACTCAGTATTTTACTTTTCAGTTGGCACTGTACTGGATTAGATATCCATAGGGTTGGACTCCCATAGTCGGTCCCTAGGTTTAGATAACCTAGTAGCTCTACTAAATTCGGGACTTGCAACCCCGGGTCTAGTTGGAGATGCGCGCATAGCACGTACAGTTGCCGGGGCCCTCAGCAACATGTTTAGTATTTTCACTTATTATATGTATATGGTTTTCAACCTTTCACAAATTAGTTCGTGAATTCAGTACAGTTCTAGCAGTAGCTCAGTATTAGCGTAGCTCAGTTCTTTGCATCAACTTAGTTTTTCCCTGTGAATATGCAGGATGACTTTATGTTCAGCTTTAGATATGCCATGATTGTATGCTTATATGCCATGCCATGCTTAGTTTATTCAGTATATCCAGCATATGTTTTCAAACAGCATGATTTAAAATCATATTTGCATCGTTGCATATTTTTGTGAGGTAGATGGTTTCTTACTAAGTTTTTTAGCTTATAGATACTACTTTTCTTATACTGCAGATAAAGGTAAAGGAAAAGTGGATCAGTAGCGGAGGCTGGAGGGCAATGCTATCAAGATGTGTGTGGGCAGGAGTTGGAATAAAGATCTTTGGGATCTAAACAGTTTTACTTCAGTATTAGCACTTTGCGTTTTTAGTTTCATTATTCAGTTTTGATTGTTAAGTGTTATGAAATAGCAAACCATGCACTATGTAGTATGCCAGGTTTAGAATGTTAGTAGTTTTATATTAGTGTGATTTGCATTGGTTTAGAGTTGTTGTGTGAGGTTTTGGCACGCCAAAGTGCTGAAATCAGAGTTCCCGGGCGAAATCAGAACTCTGATCGGTCTCCAGACCGATCAAGGCCTGAGCAGTGCCACTGGATCGGTCAGCCGACCGATCCAGACAGATACAGTTGTTAGGATCGACGGTCGCGGCTAGAGAGGGGGGGTGTGAATAGCCGACCCCAAATTGCTCGTTTCTTCCTACGATTAGGGTTAGCGCAGCGGAAATAAAATAGTAGAAACGAGAACGAGAAGATCAAACCTTAGACGCAGCGATGTAATGAGGTTCGGAGATGATACTCCCACTCCTCGGCGTGTCCGTAAGGTGGACGAAGCCTATCAATCCGTCGGTGGATGAAACCCTGGATAACCGGCTAATATGAACTCCTTCTGGGTGGAGAAACCTCACCACAAAGTCTTTGCAACAGCAAAATAGAGGAGTACAACAATAGAGGAAGCAAACACGAACAAAAGAAAATGTAAACACACTTGCTTGCCTTCTCGTCGGAGTCCGTTGATGAAGCAGCAGCTTCACGGCTCCAGCAGCTAGAAAACCAGCACGAAGCTCACGCGAAGCTTCAGCAAACCGAGAGCTCAGCAAAGCTCAAATCGCAGTAAGGAGGAAGAGCAAAAACTTTGCCTGTAGAGGCCCTCGATCTCGATATATAACCTGCGAAGAAGAAGACACATAAACTAGCCGTTATGTCGCAACGGCTAGGGCCTGGACCGATCAGGCACACTCCTGATCGGTCCAGGAGTGTTCTGATCGGTCTTGGGGACCGATCAGGCTATGTCCTGATCGGTCCAGGAAGACCCTGATCGCTCCTGGGGACCGATCAGAGATTCCTCTGATCGGTCCAGGGACCTATCAGCATGCATGTCCCTTCCTTTTTCTCCCGAACTTCTTGCCTTCTGATCGTTGTTTCCTGATCGGTCTGCAGACCGATCAGATAACACTCAGTAGTCTACTGTTTGGTTACTGATCGGTCACCAGACCAATCCAGATACCCAATGTATCACTGGATCGATCCACTGATCGATCCAGAGCTTGGTTTTTGCCCAAACCAAGTCCCAAGCCTTCCAAACCAACATCCGGTCAACCTTGACCTGTTGGTACATCATGCTTAGCATCCGGTCACTCCCTTGACCTGCTAAGACTCCCCACCAAGTGTCCGGTCAATCCCTTTGACCCACTTGGATTTTTCTCTTCGTGCCAAGTATCCGGTCACTCCCTTGACCTTCTTGACCTTCACAACACCAGATGTCCGTCGGCCTGATCCATGGATTTTTCCTGCCGGCTTCACTCACGGGACTTTCACCTGCCTGGCTTCACTCACCGGACTTTCACCAGCCTGGCTTCACTCACGGGACTTTCCCACCCTAGCTTCACTCACTGGACTTTCCCAGCTTCACTCACGGGACTTTCCCATGCTGGCTTCACTCACCGGGACTTATCCGTCTGCCTGGCTTCACTCACCGGACTTTCCATCCGCCGAGCAGTCACTAGAGCCCTCTTCACTCACCAGGAGACGAGAATCGAGCCCTCTCCGACTTCCCATGTGCCAAGCTTCCATACTTGGACTTCTCCATGCCAAGTCTCCATACTTGGACTTTTCCCGTGCCAAGCTCCCTGCTTGGACTTTTCACCATGCCAAACTCCCTGCTTGGACTTTGTAAAACATCAAGATACAACTTTTCTGTTCACGTCAAACATTGTCAAACGTAACTCGTCAAACATCAAAACACAACTCGAGTCAAGTCAACTCGAGTCTAGTCAACCAGGTCAACCTTGACCTAAGGTTGCACCAACAACAGTATGCTACTGTATCCTCCTGGATCGGTCAGCCGACCGATCCAGCACGATACAGCAGCGTTCCAGGAGAGTTTCAGGTGCCTGGCCGATCCAGGTACACCTGGATCGGTCTACCGACCGATCCAGCCACACCTGGATCGGTCTGCCGACCGATCCAGCCACACCTGGATCGGTCTGCCGACCGATCCAGTTGGGAACAGAACGACCGCAGCTCCGATCGATCTATGGATCGATCGGCAGGTCTGTAGGTAGTTGGGAAGTTTAGTTTCTAGTCCCTAGCTCAGTTGGGATGTTCAGTTTCCCCTCCTTAGCATGTTTACACCAGCAAAGAAGGTCTTTAGACCTTTCCTATCAGTTGTATCCGTTCTTAGTAGAGTAAAATTTTAATTAGCCCAGCTTTCCGCACAGTATAGCACAGCATAACTGTAGCGATCGGCCTTACAGCCTAGTACAGTACCCAGAAGGTGGGTCGTTACAGAGTCGACCTAGGGTTTCCGGTTGGAAACCCGAAGTCAGACCCGGACAGTCCGAAGGCTGTCAGTTTTTTCGTTTATATATTCCATTGTGTTCTAACTCTGTTTTTCAAGTAACTAACATTTTTTATGTAGAGTTAGAAGTGACCGGGATCGGTCGACCGAACCTTGGGATCAGTCGACAGAACCCACAAATCAGCAGATCCGATCTCCAGAGGTTGGGTCAGGCTCGACCAGGGGATCGGTCGACCGAACCTTGGGATCGGTCGACCGAACCTAGGTTGGGTGTCGACTGGATCAGGCTGACTGGGCTGAGTTAGAAGAGCTTATCGGTCGATCGAACCTGTTTATCGGTCGACTGAACCTCGGATGGAGTTTGATCGGATCGAAGCGGAGCGAGAAGATCGGGCGGATCAGATAGGAGGGATCGCCTGATCGGTCGACCGAACCTTGGGATCGGTCGACCGATCCGCCTCGGGTCAAACTTGATCCCGAGACTTGGGGATCTGGATCAGACTTTGCAGAGCTATAAAAGAAGGCCTCGGGGTGTAGCTTCATAGACATCTCGAACAGAAGAACTTGTGATCTTGTACACTGCTCCGAAAGCTTCAACTAGACTCTGCTACTCCGACAATCGATAACCACTTCATTCATCTTTATTCTTGTCGGTATAATCTTTTAAAGTTTAATACTTGTACTTATTCACTTGTAAAAGATTTGCGATATTATAGTTGTTGCCCACCGAAAGCGGTCAACGACCGCGGGCCTTCGAGTAGGAGTCGAGATAGGCTCCGAACGAAGTAACTTCTTGGAGTGTTCTGTGTGTTTGTTATTTTATCATTTCCGCTGTGTTACTTTCGAACGATTTCCGAAAATGAATAGTGAAAGCCACGAGCGCTATTCACCCCCCCTCTAGCGCTTTCGATCCAACAGTCAGGACATACAGGCCATGGACAGTAGTAAAACAGTAAACAGCAGGTCGGGACACGGACCTAGCGTGCAGGTTGGAACGTACAAGCCAAAGATAGCAGCGGATATGAGCAGGTCGGGATACCAACCCGGCTTACAGGGCGGCAGGTCAGGATACAGACTTAGCGTGCAAGTCAGGACATACAGGCTATGGACAGTGGTAAAACAGTAAACAACAGGTCGGGACACGGACCTAGCGTGCAAGTCGGGACGTACAAGCCAAGGATAGCAGCGGATATGAGCAGGTCGGGATACCGACCCGGCTTACAGGTCGGCAGGTTTGGACACAGACTTAGCATGCAAGTTGAGACAAACAAGCCAAGGATAATAGGGGCACTACAAGAAAAACCTCATTTAACAACACTCAAACGACAACGATTTTATACCAAATCGTTGTCTTTTTGTCTTTTAACAACGGTTTTAACAAAAATCGTTGTCTTTTAGTAATTTTTTTGGCCTATGACAACGGTTTTTAAAAACCGTTGTCTATTTATATTTTTTTGGGGCTACGACAACAGTTTTTAAAGGCTACGACAACGGTTTTTTAAAACTGTTGTCTATGTGCGCTTCTTTCGCCGCTTTTTCCCCCTTCGTCATTTTTTGCCGCGATGTTTTTTCTTTCTCTCTCCCCGAAATTTTTTGCCGCCGTATTCCATCCCTTTACCTTCTCTATCCAAGCCTTCTCCTTTCCTCTCCAAGCCCTAAACTCGTCGCCCCTTCTTTGCCCTGCCTCCTCCCTTCTGCCGTCCGCTTCCACCGCTCCGTTTCCACTACCACTCTACACCTCTGACTGTACACTCGTAGGTCCTCCCTCTTCACCTCTTCCGCCTCTGCCCCTGCCGTCACAACCACCATCTCCGTCGGAGACAATCTTCCTGACGCCAACCTCTCCTACTTCGGCTCTGATGGGGAGCTCCAGACCGTCACCATCTCTGATCTCACCAAGAGCAAGAAAGCCATCTTCTTCACCGTCCCGAGGCTTTAGGCCGACGTGAAACTAGTGCTCGTACTCGTGATTCACTTTCTTCCTGATATATTTGGTTCCCCTGCTTCTATTTAAGCCTCCAGCTAGCGCGAATTACTCCACTCAGCTGTTCAATGATGGCTTTTTCTTCGTTTTCTTCTAATGGTTTGGCGTTTCTGCTGCTGCTTGCAGTGGCTCTGGTGGATTCAGCTCGGGGCTGTGTGTTCTACGCCGGAGGAAAATATGGATGGGTGCTGAATCCCTCGGAGAGCTACGGGCATTGGGCCGAGAGAAATCGGTTTCAAGTCAATGACTCCATTGGTTTGTGACTTTGTGATCTTTTGTTTAGTTTTTGTAGTTGAATTTTGAGTTATGGAGTGATTCTGTTTTTTTTTTTTTTTTTTGCAGTTTTTAAGTACAAGAAGGGGGAGGACTCTGTTTTGGTGGTGGCGGAGCAAGACTTTGATTCGTGCGACGTGAGCAACCCGATCCGGAAGCTCGATGGCGGCGACTCCCGGTTTGTGTTCGAGCGGTCGGGGCCGTTTTTCTTCGTCAGCGGAGCGCCGGGGAGGTGCGAGCGCGGGCAGAAGCTGGCAGTGGTGGTGATGGCCGTGCGACGACCACGCTGGCCGCCCGTCTCGGCCTCGCCGGTCCTGCCTCCGACCCCTGCTTCTTCGCCACCTCGATGGGCACCTCAGTATCCGCCTCTGCTTCCTCCGTCGGCGACTTTACCGCCTGAAAGTTCCGGCGCCCCTATTCTATCTCCGACGCCTCCGCCGACCCTGCCAACTCCAACCGGAGGGACCTCAGTCCCCATGCCGTCTCCGGTGCCGGCTCCTTCCGACCCCGCAGCGACCGGCGCCGCCGGTATTACCTCCGCGAAGTCCGTTCTTAGAACATTGATGATAATTATCGGAATTGTGTTTCTTGTTTGATTTTTTTTTTCCTTTTACCCTTTGTTGATTGGTTGTTATATAATAAAATGGTTTTTTAATATATATATATATATATATATATATATATATATATATATATATATATATATATATATATATATATATATATATATATATATATGAATTTTATTTGTAGTTTATACGAGAAAACAAATTCGAATTGTGATCAACCCCTTATATGAATTAATCTAAATTATATATTTTAAATCTAAATTATGGTTATACTAGTTCCATGTGTTAAACCTCTTTATACTAGTGCTCGTACTCGTGATTCACTTTCTTCCTGATATATCTTAACATTGTATATTTCTAGTATAGCATGGCAGTAAGGAAGTATTTATATTGCATTTTGATTTTTTTGGTTGGTTAAATGATGTAGTCCAGTTTTTCTTTCTAGGTCTAAGATTTTATTTCTGTTTTTTTTTTTTTTTTGAAAAGTCTTGGACCAATTGTCTTCTGCATTATATAGAGCCTAGTGGACTTGCAACAAATCAATCAAGCAAAGAAGAGGTTGATTCCTGCTCGATATTTGTTGGCAATGTGAGTTTTTCTAGTTCTCTGTTGTCTAATTGTTGCTACTGGTTTACTGTGGGCATCACATGATATTTGCATATAATTTGATATTGTTGTCTTCTATATCTTGGATTGTTTCTTAGTGGACCCTTGAGCCTTATTTATCCATAATTCTATGGACTAATCAAATTAGTTAAATTCACAATGTTTATTTTTCAGGTTATTGAATATTTTTCCTATATCCACAAATGTTGTCTTAGGGACCTTTATTTAGATACACTACTTCAAACTGTAATGATGTTGTTGTGGATGTTAGATTATGATATTATTTGGCATATTAATGCTTTGATTTACCTTCCCTCTTTTTCTTTTTTGGTGCCGTATTACTTGAATGTGGTACATGCAAAGAGTGCCTACTATAATGTTCAAGTTCTCAAAACTGTGTTTGTGCTCATTAGAAGTTTGATAATTTGTAGTAACATTGTTATGGTTTGGCTGAATTTAAGTGGTTCAATGATTAAAATTTGGTATTATTATCCTTGTACCAGACATCTTCAATTCGTCTTTATAGTAGATCCATACAAAAGTTATGTCCTATAAGATTGTACAGAGTAACATTGAACTTCAGTTACCGTTAGCTTGTACTTGAAAAAATTACCAAAGAAAAAAAAAGGAAAAAGATTATTTAAAACAAAGAATTATTTGAAATATATATATATATGCCCAAGTTACTGAGGATTCTCGACTTGCACCTTATTAGAATTTTGTAATATATAGTCTATGCTAAGGCTATCTTTTTTGTTTGATACTTGTTCCGAATTGGATAGGGTTGTTGTCTTCTATTAGAGAATTTTGGTTTCTTATTCTTAACATCAACAGTTACACTGTAACTATTTGTCAATGATTGTTATGTTTTATACATATAGAATTCTTCTAAAACCTCTAACAGCAAGTGATTTAGTAGCAATATCTTGAGTTGGGAAGTGATATTCATGTTGATATTTCTATTAAACTGAAGGTTGATTATGCTTGCACCCCTGAAGAGGTTCAACAGCATTTTTAGTCATTTGGTACTGTTAACAGAGTCACCATTCTCACTGACAGAAATGGTCAGCCAAAGGGTTTTGCTTATGTCGAATTCTTGGAAGTTGAGGCAGTCCAAGAAGCCTTTTGGTTGCATGAGTCTGAGCTTCATGGTCGTCCAATCAAGGTTTGTCTATTTAATCTCAAGTATTTTTCTTACCAGCACACTTTTAAATTCTTATTAACAGGAACGTTGGTTTTTCTAACAACAAGATGAATGCTTTGTTTCAGGTTGCCGCCAAACGAACCAACGTTCCAAGGCTGAAGCAGTTCCGTCCTCTGTGACATAATCCCTACCCGATGTATTCATATAGCAGGCCTCACATGCCATCCTGATGTCGGGTTTGTGGACAAAGAAGCAGTCGCAGTTACCAGTGTGTCTCGGAAGGCAACTTTCTACAATAGACCAAGCTCTACGGACTTCATAAATGTCCATGACATTTTTCTTGAATGTGATCATGATTCAGTAAGCTTCCAGAAGATAATATAGTGTTGTTTGATCAAAGATTTTGATGCATTACTTTTACTGCCTTTGTTTAGATCATATACCTTGGGAAGTCTGTTGAACCAACAATATATGATCTTTTGGGTGATCAAGAGGTTTGTAATCTGGACTTTTCTGAAAACTTTGTAATATCTTCTTTCTGCTATGCTTCTTGGTTATTTTGGAATCTTTCTGCCACAATTTTGCAATGCAAGGTTGAAATCTGCTTGTTGAAAAATGGAAAACCATCATGGACGAAGAAGAAGTTTCTTTGCTCCAAAGTCAGGTCTGTCTTCATTGTTGTCACATACAATTCATGCAGAAGTGTGAATTAATTTTTTTTTGTATTATGGTTGATATAATTTTCCTGTTCATGTTGGGTTAGGTTATATTTTTCTTTGCCAACCATTTTTTGGACCTCAGAGATATATTGTATATTTTCTATAACAATCTTGCCAAAAGATAAGGGTCCTGGTATAATGAAGCTTGATGTCAATTGGTATTTAGCCAATAAATTAAAAATGTCATTAGATTCAATTTACTTTAAATTTATGCTTGTGTATGGTTGACTCTGATGAGATTTAGCAAATTGATGACTTTTTAAATATCTTTAATATCCATATAATAGCAGTTTAACAATTATACTGCTTGTTTTGGGTGGTACAACAACTTATCGATGTATAGTTGCCTTGATGCATCCTTACTATCTTGATTATATTTGGTTTGTCAGGTTGTTACGTCTTAAGACTGGCTCGAGGTGACAAAATATGCTGAATTGGTCTGTGCTTAGGCTCGTCAAGAATTAATTCAAGATATGTTTAAAGTCTGGCAAGATTCTCAGCAAGGAACTCTTACTGGTGGCATGATAAAGTATGAAATACAATCTAAAATCAGTTTTAAATAGAATGTTGGTTTTCTTTTCCAATTTACCTGCCTAAGTAGAACATCTGCCATGCAATATCCAGGGAGCTACTTTTTTCCTTCAAAAAGGCTACTAGATAAAAGCCTCAACGGATTATATTCTGTAGGTATGAATCTTTGGAAAACTTAAAAAAAAACTTGATTGTTTAGATTAATATAGCAAGTTGTACATTCAAGGATGGAGTGAGTGAGGGTCAATTCTATCAAGTTCTACTATATGAACTAGATGCGATCAGAAAAGTAAATTTTCTAAGAATTTATACTACGATTCTTGTTTCAGTATTTTTGTACTCAACATTCCATTTGTATTTCATGCTTGTGCCTCTCTAGAACCAAACTATCAGCCTCCAATGACTTTTGTAGTGGTCCAAAAACGTCATCACACTATACTGTTTGCTAACAATCACGGTGACCACTAATTTGTTGATAAGAGTGGAAACATATTACCTAGTCAGTTTAGTTGATAGATGGATGCGTCATTTCCAAGATAATTCTATTTTGTATATTTTTTTAAACCTTGTTTTCTCAATGAAGCTTTCCATCCTTGAAATTCCAGGTACTGTTGTTGATTCTAAGATAGGCCATCCTACTGAATTTGACTTCTACTTGTGCAGCCATGCAAGCATTCAAATAACTCATCTCACAACTAATACCTTTTGTATGATGTACTTATTCAGGTAACTGTTGAAAAAACATATGTGTGTTTATTATTTTTTCAGAGCAAGTTTTTTCATACATATAATAGTGTATTTCTTTTAATATCAATACGTTGTTGATCTCCTAGTGCCTTATCAAAGGGGTAGAAAGATTGGACTTTTTGATGGAGCTGGTATGGAGAAGACTAGATTTATTATGGAACTAATGATCAATAATATTGGAAAAAGTTGGCATGAAAGAATCAGCAAGCTGGAAAGAGGATTCCAATGAAATCTTACAAGTTGAAGATTGTGATGGGATTTGAGTTGACAATAATTAAGTGCAATCCTACATGACATAAACCACCATCACAAGTTTCTAGTCTTTTGGCTATTGTTCATTAGTTGCAAATGGAGTTTATTTGTTTATTTGTATTGGGATAAATTTTATTTGAATATGAGACATGTTTTTTCTTTTGTGATTGTAATTCTTGTATAAGTAACATTTTGAATGATATTGATGTGGGGAATATTCTTTCTTGATTATGATTCTTTATTATATATTTAAATTGAAATATGATATATTGGTATTAAAAGATAATAATTCAAAAGACAACAGTTTAAAATTGTTATTGTTGTCTATCACACTCAAAGACAACGGTTAAAAACCGTTGTCGTAGCCCCAAAACCGATTATAACTGCAGTAAAAATGCTCTAAATAACAACGGTTTTAAACCGTTGTCTTTTCATTCAAAGACAACGGTTTAAAATCGTTGCAAAACCGTTGTCTTTTCATTCAAAGACAACGGTTTACAACCGTTGTCGTAGCCCCCCACTTTTAACAACACTGCCAATTACAACGGTTTTAAAGGGTCTACGACAACGGTTTTTAACCGTTGTCTTTTAATATTTTTGTTGTAGTGGGGATATGAGCAGGTCGGGATACATACCGGGTTTACAGGTCGGCAGGTCAGGATGCAGACCTAGCGTGCGGGTCGGGACATACCAGCCGAGGATAACAGATATATAGAAGCAGGTCGGGGTACATATCTCAGAATACATACTCGTCATCCAGATACTACAGGACAAACAAGCCAAGGAATAGTAACAACTTGTCAGAGAATGTCAGAGAATATGCTAACAGTCGGGGTTCAATACTCCTTCGGTTTTGCCGCCAGCCTATTAAGAAGAGCCACGTGTCAATCACCACCAGACAAAGCCTGACAGCCGACATTCCCTGACACCCGTCAGACCTAGAAACTTCCGTTGCAGTATAAAAAGGGATGCCTTGTCCCTTATGCAGGTACGCTCACTCATTATTTTTCACTAGTCTTTACTTTTCGTCCTTTCTTCTGTGTATTCTGGGGAAAAAGTACCTGACTTGAGCGTCGGAGGGTCTGACCCGGGGACTTTTTCCCTGGTTTCTGGTCTCTAACGACTGGTGGGATCGTCTCAGTGTGCGCAGAGTCCCAACGTCATCATCCTAGTCATCGTCCTTCGTCATCCGTCCGTGCGAGCCTTTCCGGGGTGTGCCAGGGAGATCGGACGCGGCAACGACTTTCCGTCAACTTCCAGTACAGCAAGACCTGCCTCCATCCGACTCAGCTTCCGGACGGGATCAGTATCAATATAAGAAGTATATGATGACAATTTTAACTTGCAACTCAATAATTTTATGAGTCGGAGAAATTAACTTCAAATGATTACAATCCACCATTGGCAATCAAATCCACACACACGAAGACAGCCAAAGCAATTAATGATCTTGTCATGAATTGCATGCCAGGAACAAAATCAAGAAGTTTTTGACACACAAATTAAATCATCAATTATATATGATCAAGTTCATATATATTTATTTAACGAGATAGAACATAGAATTAATTAATTAATTAATTACCTGGCGAGACGTTTAAGGAATAAACAAGCTCTCCAAAAGGCTCCACTGCCTCCACAGAATAAGTGCGCAAAGCCGTAGATGAAGGGAACGACGAGGAGCTCGAGCATCAGCGTCGCCAAGTCAGCGTAGGACTTCCTATTATTGCCGTAGATTTGCATGTACATGTTGCAGGCGAAGGCGATGCTGAAGGTGGACAGGGACATGGTCAGCAAGATGCTCGCCATCAGATAGTTCAACGGCACCACCCGCCGGAAGTCCCGCTGCGTGTACGGCATCACCATCAGCAGCAGGTACAGGACCAGCGCGGTGGTGGCGC
Organism: Zingiber officinale; assembly: GCF_018446385.1. Classification (NCBI taxonomy): domain Eukaryota; kingdom Viridiplantae; phylum Streptophyta; class Magnoliopsida; order Zingiberales; family Zingiberaceae; genus Zingiber; species Zingiber officinale. Next base: position 1,969,363 of record NC_055987.1, on the reverse strand, counting down.
AGGAGAAGCCCACGACGTACACGCGGGAGAAGATCTTGAAGGCCAGTCGGTTGTTCTCCCGGTTGTTCTCGCCGGGGATGTAGAAACTGGAGGTGAACACCGCCGCCGCCACCAGCGGGGCGCAGGTCCGGCCAATGTCCACCAGCTCCGTCCTGCAGTCCTTCAGCATCTCCTTGTGTTTCTCGTCGAACACCTCCTGGGCAGTCTTCTGTCCTTTGTTTCGGTAGTTCAACAGCTCTTTAGGAACGATCTTTTCCAGCATCTGTAAAAACATCGCCGGCCGGCCGGCCGGCCGCCGCCACAGCTCTTTAACATTATTTTGGCGTTGATTCATAAATTATATATTTCGCCCAGTATTTTTGAAGTCGATCTGATGATGAATTAGCTAGATTTGAAGATTTTAATTACTAGTTTATATGATCTAATTGCTACCTACCTCAAACCATTCGAGTTCATCGTGCAGGCGCAGGGGGTCGACCATTATTTCCTTCTTGAGGTTATTGCCGGAAGCTGCGATATGGAGAAGGGTGTTCATGGTGTCAGACTCCAGATCGGTGAACAACCACGTCGGCAGCCGCTTGTCCTCTTTGATGGCCAGCACGACGTGCCTCCGGTGATACTTGACGGCGGCCTGGAGCACGTTCATGCCGTCGTAACCGACGTAGGTGGCCGACCGTGGGCTCAATTGGAGGATTTTGATCACGAAGTCGTCGAGGCCGAACTTGACGCCGGTGATCAGCGGAGACTCCTCCCATATCCTCCTATCGCTCGCTTCCGACACCTCGTCGTCCGACGGCCTGCTTGCACTCTTCACGAGCTCCCGCATCACCTCGTACAGATGATCAGCGGTATCAATGCTCGAGACGTTCCTCATAAGGCTTCCTCTATCTCCGGCGGAATGGTAGTTTGATGTTTGAGGTATGAATCCCTTGAGGTAGAATCCGAAGTCTTCGTTCCGGACTAACTGTTTCAGGAGCTCCTCGTGCTTTGACGTCTCCTCTCTCTCTTTCACCTTTCTTCTTCCTGAAATATCATATTATATATATTCAGCAACTAATAAATTACATTATTAATTATTCATTAAAAAATGGTTTAAATTTAATTTCTCGGAAACGAAACTCACGTAGATTGTTAATCACTTGGACGATCCAACATTTTCCCCACCCTAGCTCAATAAATTTAATCAGTAGCATAATTAATTAAACAATTAAATACACAAGGTGCATGTGCATATGATAATTACCTGGCAAGCGCGACCACCAATTTCCTCTGCTTTGTCCCTGGAAATTAAGTATTTATCCTTAATTTTCAAACTTAATTATACATATGATAATTAGCGTTTGTCCTTTATCAAATATACATAATATATTTATATACAAATTTAATGGAGTAAAATTAGTAATTCATACGTACGTCTCTGTTGCCACTTTCTTCATCTGATTTTACTCCTCCTTCCTCGATACAGCTGGCGTAAAGGTGAGAAATCAAAGTTTGATGAGGTTTGGATGATTTTTTGTAAAAGGCCGCCATTATTTGTAACGGGGAGGCCCCGCCGGCGTTTCGTGACAGTATCAAGTCTGGAAATTTCTTTGCGATGGCCAAAGCTTCCTCTGGATGACTTGGCCATTATTTTAATATCATTTCGTCAATTAATTAAGCAGATAAATTAAGGAGCTAGCAGTACTTGTAGTCTAACTTAATCTTACAAACAAATTAAAGCTAGCTAGCTAGCGTTGTGAATTGAAAGGATATATACTACCTGTCTGGTCGTGCATGATGGCGTAGTGCAAGATAGTGGAGCCGTCGCCGGTGCGAACGGAGGCCATTTCGTCGCCTCCCGCATCGATGATGATCTTGAACACGTCCAGGTGGCCGAACTGCACCGCCTTGTGCAGCGGCGTCTCCCCCTTCCTATCAATCATCACCGAATTAACCAGCCAACTAATTAAGTGAATAACAATCACTAACACATGCACATACTTGTTCTTCTTGTGCGCGAGGCTTCCGTCCCTCTCTAACAAGGCCTTCGCAACTTTGCTGTCACCGATCTCGGCCGCAATGTGCAGCGGCGTGTCGTCGTAGTAGTTCTGGTGGCGGAGAATTCTGTGGTTCGATGCATCTGGAAGGGCGACGATGGCGAAGGCCAGGCCGGTCTTCCTCTTGGCGATCACTTCGTGGAGCACCGAGTCCATCATCAGGTTCAACGGCGCCGTGCCGCGACACGCTTCACCAACCACCTCTCTCGCAAGATCATCATAAGACGTTGTTTCTTTAATTCTTTATTAATGAGCCGCGCCACCTTTTCGTACCTGTGCTCATCGTAGTTATGAGGTCGATCCACCTCCATCTTTTCCAGCTCATTTATCTCCATCGATGGCGTCGTGTCCATCGGCGACAGCAGCGGCAACGGCGATGGTACGCCCATGGCGGTATATATATGCATAGGAAATTTAACTAATGGTACGATATCATATATATTATGTTGATATGTTTCACTTCTACAATTGATAGATTTATACACACAAGCCAAGCCATGGTCGCCATCGAGGATCGAGCACGTTAATTAAAGCGTAAAGCCATGCATGCACAGAGAATAAATTAAATTAATCCACGGTGGTCTGATCTCTTCAGTTGCCGCTTTGCTTCTTGTCGGGGGATGGCATTAGCTACTGCCAGCTAAAAAATTATCAATTAAACTTCAACTTTTTTTATTTTTGTTTTGTGACCATTAACTTTAAGTAAAGTGGATAAAAAATATATGTAATAATTTTAACCTAATTTAAATAAGAATTTTATATGACCGTCAACTTATTTCAAGTCTTTTTTTTTTTTTTAAAAAAAAAGAGAGCTGCTTTTACGAAAATAATTAAAGAGGAGACTCTTTTAATTTTTGTACTAAATTAATTAATGCATGACTTTTGAGTTATGAGCTCGCTCCTCCTCCTCCGGCAGCGGCATGTGCAATATGGCGATCCTATACAAGCGATCTATGTATAGGATAATTAATGGAATGATATCTATGTTAGATTAATATGCATGCCATATATATTGCTTTGATTAAATAGAAACATTTATACGGTGCCTTTAGAAAGATGATGTTTCTGATTGTTTGGACCTACCGTCATAAGGAGGATTACAATGAACCACCTTTGATTCACGAGCTAAATCCCTATCTGATTAGACATTCTTCTTGTACAAAAGCATCAAAAAACTCAAAGCCCCATTCTTCTTGTATATCTATGCTTTGGTACTTGGATGCTCATATATAAATGATATATGGGAAGGCAACGTGTGCCCACTACCAGGCAACCACTACATGGCAATGTGTCCTGCTACCTGGCAACGTGTCCTAGCTACTACCAAGATCTTTTATTCGTCCAAATTAAATAACAAAGACCGAATAAAATCCAATTTATACATAACGAAAAATAATTCGTGTGATAATGTGACATATAGTGGATGACTCAGGGAGGGATAGAGTGGGATCAATAGTCAAGAGAATATGATGGTCAAGAGGTAAGAGGAGGTGACGGTCAAGATCAAGAAGTACGTGACCTAACGGACTGTTGTCCCTTGAACAGGGTCTAGCCTCACTTCTTATGGGCATGACTCCTAGTCTACTCTCGGCCGGCCTAAGTGTCAGTCAGACCCTAAAGTTCAGTCCCTAACTTCGCATGGGCATGACTCCTCCCAGTTTGCTCCCTGTCGAACCAAGCACCGATCGGACCCCTATGACTTAGTCTTTCACTTCTTATGAACATGACTCCCAGTCTACTCCCAGTTGGCCCAAGTATCGACGGACCCGAGGGCTCAGTCCCTCACTTCTCATGGACATGACTCCGATCCCAATCTATGCTCGGCCGGCCCAAGCATCAGTCGGACCCTCAGGGCTCAGTCCCTTAATTCTCATGCACATGACTTCTAGTCTAGTCTATTCTCGGCTAGCCCAAGCGCCAGTCTGACCCTCGCCAAGGAACAACACTGTCAGATAATCGCTACTATCTGTCTGAAAATAACGGCTATTCGTTAGGGAATATTCTAATACTTTGCCACATGCATGCCATGGAACCTTCCTCTACCCAATGGAAGTCCGTCGTATATCCTCCATCACCTGACAGACCCTGACAATAGACATTCTCTGATATCTCATTATTGCAGAGGTTATGAGAGGCGGTATAAAAAAGAGGGTCCTCTTTGTTGGCCAAGTACGCGTGCACACGAACATCTATTACAATTCTACTTTTTCCTGCACTTTTCGCACGGTTCTTTCTTCTGACTCGAGCATCGGAGAATCTGCGTTAGGGATCCCTTCCCTAGTTCTCACCCTAACGCTCCAGTGGGATCTCTATGTGGTGTGCGTAGGTTTGTGGGTACCATTTTCAAACATCTTCCCCTACTCCGCTCGAAGATCTAAAGCCCGTGACACATTTTCGGGTCCTGAAGCCCCGTCCTCTCTCCGTCAACATTCTCGCCTTCGTCACCAGACCCCCATTTGACTTAGCCTCTGGACAAGATCATGCGACAACAAACATACTGATCAATCAAAGCTAAGAAAGTTGTCACACTTTAAATAGTCGTTCAACAAAATAAATTGGAGACATCAATATCTTACATTTATTTCAGATTAAATCATTTACAACAATAAAAACATCTCTAATCCCTCATTATGACTATTATGTTAAGAGCATGTTCAATATCTCCACTCAATATAGTTATTCACAATCATATTTTATGTACTCAACAACATATGTAATTGATCGACCTCTGAATAAATAACAAAGATGTAAATCTATTGTAATCTTCCTTTTTAGATAGAATGCATTCATTTTAATCAATCACTTTCTTAATCATGTGCTATAAACTGAATAAACTATAATTATTAGGTGATGTAGGAGGATCCAACAATTATTATTATTATTATTGATAATTTTTATGTTTTGATAATTTTTAGAATTTTATATATTTTTGGTAATTTTATATTTTTATCTTTTTTATATTTTGAGCCTGTTTAGAATTTTTAGGATTGTGAGTCTATTAATAAATTTGTTTTCTTTTAGAATTTTTTTTCTTTTCTTTACAAGATAGGAATTATGATCTTTCCTATCTTTATATCTTAGGGTCTAGAGTCTATATAAACATGTGTTTAGTTGTTTAAGAATTAATCCTCGATTATTAAATAATATTTATTTTTTTCATAAAAAATTAGAGGATAATTGTTATCTCTTCTTGCCTTCTCCTCAAACTCTCCTTTTTGTCAACTTTCAGAATAATCACTATCCTGCCTAGCGTTAATTGGTATCAGAGCTGGTAGTGTCTAATTGATGAAATCGAGCGTCAAATCTAATGGAAGGTCATCATAGTTATGATCGTGGTTGCGCAATGCAGGTTCTAGTTGAGGAAACCTCGCACAGTGGTCGTATCACTTAGGACGAGATTGAGAATTTATAGAGGCAAGCCATAGATTTATTCCAAAGTCTAGCGGAAATAGTGTGAATTCGTGAAGATCATGAGGATCACCGTGGTAGGAAGGAGCCTTATAGAAGCCTAGGTTTTCAGATTAATCTGCCCATATTTTCTGGTACATTATCGATAGAGGATTTTGTTGATTGGATCAACGAAGTAGAGAGAATTTTTTATTATGAGAAAGTTCCCGATTAGGAGAAGTAAAATTGATTGCCTTCAAGTTCAGAAGTCTAGCATCAGCATGGTAGGAGCATATGCGACGCTCATGAGACTGACAAGGCAAGACCAATATTAAGGATTGGGAGAAGATAAAGTTGAAAGGTCACTTTCTTTTCTTTGATTACACTCAAACTTCGTTCCAAGGATGATTAGATTTCGCTATGGAGGATGATAGCTTCGATTCCTGAGATGACCTAAATGGATTCGAAGATGATTTTTGATCCAGAAGAATACCAAGATGAAAAAGACCCAAACATTAAGGAGGAATTTGACCCAAAAGAAGTTGATGAGCTTGACTCATTGCAAATTGTGGAAGATGCTATAATTGAAGAGGAATCTTGATTTCAAATTGGAGACGAGATTAAGGTGACTAATGATCCAATTTATGACGAAGACAAGATCGAGTCAACTAGCGAGCCAGTATATGATGAGGTACTTTATAGTGTCACTCATAATTGATTTATAATTAATGATTAATTATGAATGACCAGCATAAATTGGAAACCTATTGAGTCACACACATTACTAGTATATCTGAAAGACTTAAAATAAGTTTGAAAATTGGATTCTAGAGAAACTAAGTTTGGTAGGACCAGACAAAGGGCAAATATGCAAGATATTTGTCACACCAGAAGCGATGGTGGGCCATGTTCTTGAAGATAAAGTTATATTCATTTTGGTTTAGTAATAAACCAAATAGGTCTGATTTAGTTATGAATCAAAATTGGTTTACTTATAAACTAAGATGGTTTAGTTTTAAACCAAGCTTAATTATAGTGAATCAGATTGCTATTGGATTTTGCATCTGGAAGGTGACTTGCTCCCCAAGTTATTGTGAAGAGGTATATAAGTACCCCTGCATGGAACAAGAGGAATTAAGAGAGAATACACAACCTAATTTGATTAGGTTTTCTTTCTCCCCCTCTCCCTCTTGCACTTTTGCCTCCCAAGAGCCACTAGACGGCATCGCCAGAAGGCTGTCACTGACTAGTTGTTGGATGTTGAGGAGATGAAGGGGCACCGTTTCCCCTTCATTTCTCTCATTGCTGCAAATGTCTCTTTGCTACAAACGCCAAGGAGACGAAGGGACCGTCCTTTCCCCTTTGTCTTCCTCAATCTTCTTATAAATGGTGCGCCCAAGCCATGAGAAAAAAAAAGAGCATAAGGAAAGTGAGAGACGACGGTGATCAGTGTGCGTTGAGCAAAGGAGAACATCTGAGATGCAAGGGATTTAGCTTGTGAACCTTGAAACACTTTCCAGTTACCCGTGATCATGCTTCGACAGCAGCGATGTCCGGCGGTTTTTCTTCGATTTCTTCAGGAGATCACTGTGAGTGGTTACAACTTTTTCCTATGTTTGATCCATGCTGTCAAATAGGCATCAATGGTATCAGAGCCATTTTAAAAAAAAAATCATGGAGAAATCGCGACATTGCGATTTCAGCGATCACTGCTAGAATCGCATCCCGAATCGCGATTTCCACCCGGCTACATGGGAGTCGTACAGTCCTCGGTGGCATAGAGTCGCTGCAGAGGAGTTCCGGCGACTACGTTTAAATACCGGTGAAAGTCGGCCATGGGATAGCTCGCATTTGTAGCGAAAAAGCTCGCGTTTGTCGCGAGAAGAAGATGAACAGTGAGTCTTAATCGATTCATCAATCGATTGAATTAGTTTTAGTCGATTGATGAATCGATTCAAAGAAACAAAAACACGGGATGAACAGTATTTTAAATCGATTGAATGATATCTTAATCGATTAAAAATGTGATGAATAGTATTTTGATGAAGCACAGTGAAGAGAAAAAAAACCTATTCGGTGCTTTGTTTTTTCAACCTGCATGAACAGTGGTTTAAAATTTAATTAAATTTATTTATTAATTAATTAAACACATAAGGAAATGTATTATTAATTAATAAATATATATATATTTAATTAATTTAGGATTCAATTAGTTGAAAATTGAACGAGACCAACTTGTCCAATCAAACTCAGGTCTGACTTAAATTATTCGTTGATTTAAGCAGAACAGATTGATTCAATAATACCTAGATCTGGTTCAAATTATTTGTTAGTTTTAACCAGTTTGGTTTATTATTGAATTAATTGGGGTTGTTTTGATTACATAAGTTGGACTGATCAAATATGACCAGATTAGTTCTATTGAGTCAGATTTGATCAAAAAGATTAGATTTGTTCTAATGGGTCAGACTTAATCCAATGGATGGATCAAACGGACCTAAGTTTGATCAATGAGTCTGAGATTGACTCAAATGAGCTTAAACAATAACAGAACATAGGTCAGAAATCCCTGTCTAATTAGATTAGTTCTAATAAGGACAATAGACTAAGCCTAAGATCTGGATTCCTGATCAACCGGTCCAATCTGTCAGTTGACTTAAACTCCTGAAAATCAAGAAGATTTATTTTTCTTGATGTAATGATGGTTCTATATCTGTATAACTTGAATTAAATTGGTTTTGTACTGGTTAGTCAGTTTTGTATTGACTTATTTAAATTCATTTTTTCAGATGGCACGGACGATTACCACATTGACTCATCGCGAAGTGCGGCGAAATCAGCTCCGGGATGAGATTCAGGAGATAGAGTATAAGTCTGCTTATGGAGTTGACGGATATGTTAGAAGGCTTGATAGACTATTCTGGAAACTTGAGCAAGAAGAGTTTCCAGTCCTGGACAGTTATAGGATCTTGGCATTGATGCATTCATTGTCAGAGTATCATAGGGTAATAGTGATGGATCGAAACGCGCTAGAGGGGGGGTGAATAGCGCTCGTGGCTATTTTTAATTTTATAAAACACAGAATGGAAACGCAGCGAAAAGTAAAATAAAACACACAGAGACGCAGGTGTTTTACTTCGTTCGGAGCCTATGGCGACTCCTACTCGAAGGCCCACGGTCCTTGACCGCTTTCGGTGGGCAACAACTATATATCCGAAAATATTACAATTTGAATTACAATCAGTGTAATAAAAGAATTAATACCGACAACACAAGATTGAAGAATCTGAGCTTTGGGTTGTCGATGTCGAGTAGTAGCACTTCAAAATCGTCTCGTTGGCAGCACTTCACAGAAGACAGCTTAGCAATTGATTGTTGTTTTGAAGCTGCACCTCAACCCTCTTTTTATATGACATTCAGGGCGCCTGGAGTGTGACGTGGCCAACTAACCAGGATGCTCCACGTGGCGAAGTCGCGGCAGGGATAAAATTTGATCCCGGGCGCCCGGACCTGTTCCGGGCGCCCGGACCTGTTCCGGGCGCCCGGACCACCTTTTTCTAGCAGGTTCCTCACCTGCAAACAAAGGTTAGTCCGAGAAAAATACCCTGCAAGACAGTGTTAGAATCTGATAAAACAAAGTAAGGAATAACTGACAGTCTTCGGACTGTCCGAGTCTGACTTCGGATTTCCAACCGGAAACCCTAGGTCGACCCGACGCCTACTGTTCCCTCTACGGGGAACGCGTCCTCACCTACTCCCCTCAGGAGAGATTACCTGATGCCAGTCCGGTCCTCCAGACCGACTGGACTTTCCGCCTAGGGTTACCACCCCCTAGGACCTAAGGTTACCGCCCCTTAGGGTTTTTCTCCACCTAGGGTTACCACCCCCTAGGACCTAAGGTTACCGCCCCTTAGGGTTTTTCTCCACCTAGGGTTACCACCCCCTAGGACCTAAGGTTACCGCCCCTTAGGGTTTTCCTCCACCTAGGGTTACCACCCCCTAGGACCTAAGGTTACCGCCCCTTAGGGTTTTCCTCCACCTAGGGTTACCACCCCCTAGGACCTAAGGTTACCACCCCTTAGGGTTTTTCACCTGCCTAACCGCAGCTAGGACTTTCCTGAAACACTTATTCAAACGTATTAGATCACACACTAACTTAACTTTGAATCCTTTGCCATTATCAAAACTAAGGTTCGATCGTCGGATGCTTCCCGCACCAACAATCTCCCCCTTTTTGATAATGGCAACCGAAATTCAATGTTAAGTAAAAGATATGTATAAGCACAAGAAACAGGATAAGCGTGATAGCAAGATAAACATCGCTCCCCCTTAATACAAGCTCCCTTTTAAAATATTTTCTTTGAATTTCTCTACTCTTTCTTTGAATTGAATTTCTCTACTCTCCTCCTTTGCCATATATCAAAAATGAGCTAGTTTTTGAAAAAAATTTCAAAGCATAACTTTCAACTTTAGAAAAGAATAGCGTATTTTAGAAATTTTCAAACAAGATTTTCAACTTCAGAATTTTTCAAACAAGATTTTTAACTTCAAAAATTTTCAAACAAAATTTTCAACTTTAGAAATTTTCAAACAAGATTTTCAACTTGAAAAATATTCAGATGTTTAAAGAAAATTTCCAAGGAAAAAAAACTTAAAAATTTCAAAGTTTTAAATAATATTGCTTTAACTTAAAAGTTTTTAAAAGTTTTAAAGAGAATAGTACTTTAAAAAAAAATTTTAAAGTTTTAAAGTAGAGAATACTTGAAAGTTTTAAATTTGGAGAAAGTTTTTGAGAAAGCTGCTTAAGGCATGTTTTTTAAATGTATTTCAAGAATACTTAAGGCAAAGGAGAAGCGATGACCTTATTTTTTAAATAGCTTGCCGTTTGTTTTAGTAAGGTATCAGAGCCCTAAAGTCCAAGCATGAGTTAAGATTTGTTTTGATCAGGTATCAAATCTTTTAAGTACAGACATGCTTAAACTTATTATTTCCTTTACCAACTGTCTAACCGTTTAGCTACTTGCTGATTGCCTAGAGGGCAACAGTGTTCACTTGGTTAGTCAAGTCAAGTCAATAGATCCAGTTAGATTTGACTAAGGCTGGAAGACTTGATTCGATTACTTTTAATCACGTATTTAACGCCCAGACTCATATTGATGCACAGAAATAAGCATTCTCGAGTCCAGGCTGTACCCTATGCATCTCACACCGTTCTATATTTTACAAACACAATCAAGGTAAACCTAGGTGTTTGTGAGATGCTCTGGCTGAGTCCTGGGGGAACATGATTTCTAGGGGGAAATCCTAGGCTAAATCTAACTTTTGAAAGTCTAGTAAAGTAGGGATTTTGAAAAACTAAGTTTTGCCTAGAAAAAACAAAAACATTAAAAGATGTGATAAGAAGACTAAACTATTAGATTAGGATATAATCAATCAAGTCTGAAGTAAAAAGTCGACATAGATAAAGGAGTCATAATAGAGCTGCTACATGCTGCTACATGCTGCTACATGCTGTACTAGAGTCATAATAGAGCTACAGTCGGAGCTACTGAGATGATGAGGGAGGTGGTCCAGAACCCAACGACCGGAGTAGTGTCAGGAGCTCAGTGTGACGAGCCCGATCGTCCTCTCGTAGATCTCGGCGCAGGTTGGAGAGCTCCTGCCGTACGCCTCGTCGTAAATCGGAGACCTCCTGTCGGACCTCTCGTCGAAGATCGGAGACCTCTCGTCGCATGGACTGATGAAACTCGGAGCTCTCGTGCTGGAGACTCGACATAGCCCTCTCTAGTCCGGAAACTCGATCAGCTAGAGTGCGAGGAGCTGGGTGTGGTGCTCGAAGTGGTGGTGGGGCAGGAGCAGCCTCCTCAGGAAATAGTGCTAACATGAACTCATCATGCTCTGCCTCCTCCGCCTGCTGGTGTTGTGCCCCCCTACGCCAGGACATGGTACCCTCATCGTCTATATGGATATTTGCTAGGGAAAAGTTCCTAGCTCCTATGATGTCAAACTCGGTCATGTGACGGATGTCACCTTCGGTGACATCAATGTGCAATGAGGACATGTAAGCTGTCAGGATGTGACAGTAAGGCATATGTACCCGTCTGCTGGTCACGTATCCAGATGCGTAAATAATAGTGGAAAATATGTGTAGGCTGATGTCTATGTCTAACCTCTGATACATGGCATAGAGAAGAAAGGAGTGAAATGGACGCATCACCGCAATGTCCTGAGTGGTCAGCGGTAAAATACAAAGTACTAGAACCCTATAAAGGGCGTAGTCCTGAATTCTAAGGTTAAGGGACCTAAACTGGGTCTCAGTGGGATCACGTTGGTCCTCAAAGAAATACGAATAGATCGTATCGAGGGTAATATGTGAGTAGGGATCTCCAAAAGGTAGCTCCCTAGGAGGATAGCATAAAAAGGTGCAGGGTGACTCTCGTAACCCTAGAAACTCACGAATGGTAGTGGGAGATAATGTGATATCCGTGCCAGCTGCCCTAGTGGTATAGGAGTAGTCGTCTACTTTCACTAGGTTGTTGTAAAATTCGGCACATAAACTTATGTTTACTGGGCTAGTGCACTCAACTAGATTTCGCAACCTATAGTGGTTTATAGCCTCGGAGACTGGAATACAAGAGGAAAAAACGATCTATCTACACATTTGGTTCTAATGGCCATGTAATTTGTTGACATAAACTTAATCCTAAGTTCGTCGGTGGGAAACCTAGGGTCAATGCTAGGTGTAGAGGGCCCAGCACCAGATTTGGAACGCTTCCTAAATTTCAAATTAATATTACACTAAGAAATAAACAAACATTATAAGAAATAAAGTTTAGGAGGGGATAAAATTTTTACCGAGGAGCTATTGTAATAAATTTTAGAACTGACGACCTCGGTTGAGTCACGACTCTGTATCAACCGCGGAAAATTTTAATTTTGAAAGTCTTCACAAGTAAGCTAAGAAACTTTAAGGAGGAAGACTTGGGTGCAAGGGTAGGGGGCGCCTGCTGCCCCCTATATATAAGGGAGTCCGGGCGCCCGGGGTCGCTGCGGGCGGGGCGCCCGGGTTCACTGCGGGAGCCCGGGGTCTCAATACCGGGGGCGCCCGCCCCTGGTTTTTGACCTTTGTTTGTTCGTTTTTTTTTTAATTTGTTTTTTTATTTTTTTTATTTTTTTTATTTTTTAACTTAAAGATGTTTAAGTAAATTTGATTTTAAACATGTTTGATTGAGGATTATTTTAAATTAATTCAATTTTAAAATTGGTTAAGTTAATTTGATTTGAAGATGTTTAAGTAATTTGGAGGAATGTTTAAATTTTAATTTGCTTAGTCATCTCACCCAATGTATGTTTTTCAATCAGGGGATCCTATTATTTTGTGAGATGAATTAGTTCAATTTATAGGGTTTTGTTTAACTTTATGTTAGATTCGGGTTTAGCTTTGGGTTCAACAAGTAAGCGTTCTTTGGATAAACTTCTGGGCTATGGTGAGTCACAAGGAGCTCATTAAAGTAACCATGCCTTCGAGGTTTCCCAAATAGTCCTACCCATTGAGCTTAATACTAAACCTTGGTCTAACTAGTTAGGATCCATTTGAGGGTAGCTTCGGTTAGTTCCACTTGGACAAATGCACCAGGTCGAATCCATATCTTCCTAGACATGCGATGCCCAAGCTTCCCCAACGTACTATCATCCAAAAACTTCACCAGTACTGTGTTTCAAGTTAAATCTAACCCTTTTAATCTATCCTTACTTACCCTGTCGGGTAATCTACTCTTGTTTACCCATTTCGGATAGATTAAGTTCGGTTACCCAGTCGGGTAAATAGATTTTGGAGTTGCCAGCTATTCTGGACCCTCCTTCTATTTTGCATTTTAAGTTTTAATTACGAATTTTGAATTTGAATTTTAATTTGAATAATTAATTTCGAGTTTGAATTTTGAATTTTAAGTTTTAATTTTGAATTTTTTAAATTGAATTTTAATAATTGATTTCGAATGTTGAATTTTGAATGATTAATTTCGAGTTTTCAAATTTGAATTTTGAATTTTAATAATTAATTTCGAATTTTGAATTTTGAGTTTTAATAATTAATTTCGAATTTGAATTTTGAATTAATTTCAAATTTGAATTTTGAATTTTAATAATTAATTTTGAATTTGAATTTTGAATTAATTTCAAATTTGAATTTTGAATTAATTTTGAATTTTGAATTTTAATAATTAATTAATTTTGAATTTGAATTTTAATAATTAATTTCTAATTTGAATTTTGAAATTTTAATAATTAATTTCAAATTTTTAAATTTGAGTTTTAGATTAAGTTCGAATTTTTATTGTTTTAGCTCCCCCTGGATCATAGCCTTGATAAAGTTTATTGAGGTAATGTATTTGATCCTTAGGAACCCAATAATATCCAAGTCCAACTTGATTGATCAGGTTGGACTTGGCAACTCATGCTTGGACCATTTTTCTATTTGGTTTTATTAAGGATAGGTAAGATTTATACTTATTTTTATATCCTAGTCCAGTTCGATTGTAGATTGCCCTTTAAGTTCCAAGAATTAAGTCAAGATTCTTGGATCCCAAGGAAAATCTCTCTAGAGTTATTTTCAAATCCTTGACTTGACTTTTCAGATTGGAATTCTCTTCCTCAAGTTTTTGAACTTGAGTTGAGGTTCCAGTCTGAACTTGATCAGTTAAGGATTCGTTATTAGGCGTTTCTTTAAGGAGTGTTACCTCCTTTAGAAGCGCTTTAATTCGAATCTTAGACTTAGCTACTTTATGCATTAAATAATTAATTAAACTATATAACCGACTTTTACTTACAGAGGGGTTCGGCCCTTCGGAAACGGATGCGGATCCGTGGCTTCTCTCGGACTTGGCTTCCGATTCGTCCTCACTTCCGGATCCGTTGGTGAAGTCCCGGGCTGTCAAGGCAAGAAAGTTCGTCTGTTCTTGTTCTTCGTCGTCGGATTCTTCGGAAGAAGACTCGTCCCATGTTGCCTTCAATGCCTTCTTTATTTTGGGTTTCTTTGGATCCTTCTGGTTCGGGCAATTCGCCTTGATGTGACCCTTCTGATTGCACCCGTAGCAGGTCACTTCGAATTTGACCTTCGAGCTTGGTTGGACTTCTTTAGACTGAATGGCCTTTCTGAGATCCTTTTTTGTTGAAGCCCTTCTTTTTGCAGAGCTTCTTTACTAAGCTGACTATTTCGATTGTGAGTTCATCGTCGTCTTCTGAGTCTGGTTCGTCTTCTGACTCAGGTTCGGTTCTTCGCTTGACCTTTGACTCACGCGATCTCCCGGTTCCTGCAACCAAAGCCAATCCTTTCTCGGTCGGGCGTGCATTAGTCTGTTCGTGAAGTTCGAATTCTGCAAACAGTTCATCTAATTTAATGGTAGACAAGTCCTTGGAGACCTTGTAGGCATCTACCATGGATGCCCACAAGGTGTTCCTTGAAGGGCGTTTAGAGAATACCTTATGATGTCCCGGTTGTCTACCTTTTGTCCAATCGCATGAAGACCATTGAGTAGATCTTGAATCCGGGCATGGAGTTGGGCGGCTGTTTCACCTTCCTGCAATTTGATGTTAAATAATTTATTAAAAATTAAGTCTCTTTTACTTACTTTGGTGTCGTATGTCCCTTCGTGAAGTTCAATTAGCTTCTCCCACAATTCTTTGGCGCTGTTGAAGGGGCCGACGCGGTTGAATTCTTCTTTTGATAGGTCACACTGGAGGGTGCAGGTTGCCTTGGCATTAGCTTCCACTTTCTTGATCGAAGATGCATCCTAGTCCTCGTACGGTAGTGGTTTGCCGGCGCTGTCAGATGGTAGTTCGAATCCGGTTTTGACAATCATCCAGACTTCAAAGTGAGTCTGGAGATATGCCTCCATCCGACTTTTCCAGTACCTGAAGTCGTCTCCGGTGAATAGCGGAGGGCGGGCAGTACTATAGCCTTCTTGAAGGGCCATTTCAGTTTTACCTAAAGCGAAAAAAAACAACAAAAAATGTCCCAGGACTTGGTCCTGGCTTAGTAGTGCGGAAGAAAAAAAAATGAATCACGAACTCGGGTGGTATTGCACCAATTCTGAGAAAAACCGATTCGAGGGAAAAATAATTAGAATATAGCTATGAGGCTAAATTCTAATCGACTCAAAAAAAATACCACGACAAAAGTATTTTGAATGGTGGTTGCACCGATTCAAAATGACCTCGCTCTGATACCAATTGATGGATCGAAACGCGCTAGAGGGGGGGTGAATAGCGCTCGTGGCTATTTTTAATTTTATAAAACACAGAATGGAAACGCAGCGGAAAGTAAAATAAAACACACAGAGACGCAGGTGTTTTACTTCGTTCGGAGCCTATGGCGACTCCTACTCGAAGGCCCACGGTCCTTGACCGCTTTCGGTGGGCAACAACTATATATCCGAAAATATTGCAATTTGAATTACAATCAGTGTAATAAAAGAATTAATACCGATAACACAAGATTGAAGAATCTGAGCTTTGGGTTGTCGACGTCGAGTAGTAGCACTTCAAAATCGTCTCGTTGGCAGTACTTCACAGAAGACAGCTTAGCAATTGATTGTTGTTTTGAAGCTGCACCTCAACCCTCTTTTTATATGACATTCAGGGCGCCTGGATCCTTTCCGGGCGCCTGGAGTGTGACGTGACCAACCAACCAGGATGCTCCACGTGGCGAAGTCGCGGCAGGGATAAAATTTGATCCCGGGCGCCCGGACCTCCGGGCGCCCGGACCACCTTTTTCCAGCAGGTTCCTCACCTGCAAACAAAGGTTAGTCCGAGCAAAATACCCTGCAAGACAGTGTTAGAATCTGATAAAACAAAGTAAGGAATAACTGACAGTCTTCGAACTGTCCGAGTCTGACTTCGGATTTCCAATCGGAAACCCTAGGTCGACCCGACGCCTACTGTTCCCTCTACGGGGAACGCGTCCTCACCTACTCCCCTCAGGAGAGATTACCTGATGCCAGTCCGGTCCTCCAGACCGACTGGACTTTCCGCCTAGGGTTACCACCCCCTAGGACCTAAGGTTACCGCCCCTTAGGATTTTTCTCCACCTAGGGTTACCACCCCCTAGGACCTAAGGTTACCGCCCCTTAGGGTTTTCCTCCACCTAGGGTTACCACCCCCTAGGACCTAAGGTTACCACCCCTTAGGGTTTTCCTCCACCTAGGGTTACCACCCCTTAGGGTTTTTCACCTGCCTAACCGCAGCTAGGACTTTCCTAAAACACTTATTCAAACGTATTAGATCACACACTAACTTAACTTTGAATCCTTTGCCATTATCAAAACTAAGGTTCGATCGTCGGATGCTTCCCGCACCAACAAATAGCAGACTATGTATGGGGACATCATGAAGGGCGCGTCACATATTCAGAACTGTGTGAGGAACTACTTCACTATATGGGTGAAGAAGAGCCTGAAGAGTCTGAAGAGGACCATGAAATGTTCGAGGAAGATCCAGAAATAGATCTGATGAAGCATCCTGAAGTTGCCCCATCTGAAATTATCCCAAATGAGTCCAGGTTAATAGGGATAATGTTGGTCGCTGCACTAGTATTTATCCTTGTGGGAGCGGTGTTGGCCTATCTAATTTATTAGTGTTCTGTTTACTATCGTTATGTACAAACAGTGTTAGCTCATTTAGTTTTTGAGTCATGTAATAATTTCTATCATTATGTACGAATAGAGTTATGATAAATAAACAGTTATGTTATGTGTTAACTAACTTGCTCATGATTAGTTCATGTGAATATGATTAGTTCATATGGAAAATGATTAATTCATTTTAATAATGATTCGTTCATTAGATGGGATGTGTGTAATATAATTGATCAATGTTGATTAGATTAAAACATACAAATGATGAGTGGAAACAAAGTTATCACTTGATTTTGTAAACTAATTCTAATTTACACGGAGTCAATAAATAATTGCACATATATGAACTACACTGAAATAATAAATAATGTGTTTATTTATGTAGATCATGGCAACTAAAAATATCATAGCTGAACTCAATAAGGGAGAGAAGTTATATGGGGATAACTACAAAATCTAGCACCTCAAGATATAATACGTTCTTGAGGACAAGAAGTTCTAGAGGCTGTAAATCAATTTATGGAAGAACCAACTGATGGTTCTACAGCACAGCATAGACATGACCTTGATGCCTATAAGGCATGGAAAAGGAATGACTCCATTGCTAAGGGAATATTGATTAGTTCAATGGTGGATGACTTGGTATTTGAGTATGAGCCATTACCATCGGCTCATGCGGTCTAGGTAGCCCTTAGAGAAAAGTATAGTGGAGTAAGTCTCAGTAAGCTCTGTCAGCTAACAATTAAGTTTTATAGCTGTAAAAAACGCTCGAATGTTATCATGGTTCAACATCTTAGGGAGATGGATAACATGATTTGAGAGCTTAATACTGCTGGTCATGTGTTGACTGATGAACAACAAGTTCAGACAGTCATCCGTTCCCTTCTTGATTCTTGGGAAATGATGAAACAGAATCTGACCCACAGTGAGAGTATTAAGACTTTCACTGATGTCTCACGCTATGTAGAACTTGAGGCGGAAAGGATTGAATCCGCAAGGATTTCTGGTCAAGCTTTTGTAGCTGAAGGTTCTAATTCCAAGAATAAGAAAAAATGATTTAAGAAATGAAAGGGAAAAGTAAAGGAGGCTAGTGCTGTTGCTGTTAAAAACCAAATTAAGAAAGAAAGGAAAGAAATATGGACAAAAACCTAGGAGCAAGTTGAACTGCTTCAACTGTGTCAAGAAGGGTTATTTTGCTCGGGATTGTACTGAGCCTAAAAAGGTAGATCCATCTCTATCTTCTTTCCATGAGCATCATGTTGTAAGTACAGTGTTATTAGCTTATTCCTATCCTTTGTGGATTGTAGATTCAAGAACAACGAACCATGTAGCACGTGATCGAGCTACATATGTGGAGTACCGTCAGGTACCAGTAGGCAACAAATGAATATATGTAGGAAACAATGCAAGAATTGAAGTTAAATGAATTGACACTTGCAAGCTCAACCTACGTGGTGGGCGTACCCTATTTCTACATGATGTCCTGTATGCTCCTGAGATTCGACGGAATCTGGTTTCCGTCATTTGTCTTCTTGATTTAGGTTATTGTGTAATTTTTTATTGTCGTTGTGTGGAACTTCAAATTAACTCTGTGTTACTTAGACATGGTTATGTAACAAATAATTTTATGGTTCTTGATGTAAAACCAAATAATAATGATGGTTGTTTTTCAAACATTGCTCTTACTAGTAATGCTGATGTTAATGATGAAATTTGACATGCTAGATTAGGACATATAGGACAAGAACGAATGAATAGATTAGCTAAGGAGGGCCTTTTAGGCACTCATGCTATAATTAACTTGTCTATATGTGAGCATTGTTTTGCTAGAAAGACGACTAGGAAACCATTTGGTAAGACTATTAGGGCTGAATCACCATTGCAATTAATTCATTCAGATATTTGTGGTCCAATGAATATGAAGGCTAGAAATTGGAGTTCTTATTTCATTACATTTATTGATAACTTCACACGTTTTGGTCATGTGTATTTGATTTCTCACAAATCTGAAGCATTAGATTGCTTTATTCGTTACTTGAACGAAGTTGAGAATCAATTGGAAAGTAAAGTTAAAACCTTACGCTCTTACCGTGGAGGTGAATATTTTTCTGATCAATTCAAGACAATATGTAATGAGAAAGAGATTATTAGACAGCTAACTATCCCTATAACTCCACAGCAAAATGGGGTTGTTGAAAGAAGAAATAGAACTCTTCTTGAAATGGTTAGGTCTATGATGGCGTATGCTAATTTGCCAATCTCCTATTGGGGAGATGCATTATTAGTTGTGGCCTATATACTTAACAAAGTACCTTCAAAGTTAGTTCCATCTATCCCACATGAACGTCGGACAGACAGAAAGCTAGATTTGAGTAATCTGAGACCTTGGGAGTCAACTACCTACGTTCATGATAAGACTCACGAACATGGAAAATTAGGACCTAGAGGTAAAAAGTGTATCTTTATAAGGTATTTTGAGACTTCTAAGGGTTATATTTTTATTGGTGAGCGACGAGATGGAACCATCTCTGAAATAGAGTCAAGAGATGCTACTTTTCTTGAAACTGAGTTCCCAATACGAGGTGAAGTTGATAAGACAATTTCTCTATGTGAGATAGAGGAGGAGGATAATGTTCCTTTATCAACAAATCAGGAGATGTCTGAATCTAGTCAACCTAGTGGGAGTAATTTACCACTGAATAAGTCAGTTTCTCAACAGTCTAACCTACAATGAAGTAGTCGTCAGATTATTCCTCGGAGAAGGTTTGATATTGAGAATGAGACATTGATAATTCTCCCAGTTGATGATGAGGAACCTTGAACAGTTGATGAAGCTTTAAGAAGCTCAGTAAGAGAAAAATGAAAAATTGCAATGGATGAGGAAATGGAGTCAATGAGAAATAATCAAGTTTGAGATTTAGTCAATCTTCCTCCGAGCCGAAGGGCTATTGGGAATAAGTAAATTCTCAAAATAAAGAGGAAAGAAGATGGATTGATTAATCAATACAAAGCTCGATTAGTTGTAAAAGGATATATCCAAATGGAGGGTATTGACTTTGAAGAGACATTCTCCTCAGTTGTGAAGTTTGTGTCAATACGTGTCATCCTAGCTATAGTAGCACATTTTGACATGGAATTACATCAGATGGATGTAAAAATGACTTTCCTTAATGGTAATCTTGACGAAGAAATCTATATGGTATAACCAAAAGGTTATGTTGCTGAAGGCCAAGAGAATAGAGTATATAGACTTAGGAAGTCTATATATGGGCTAAAGAAAGCGTCAAGACAATGGAACATGAAATTTAATGAAGTCATTTTGTCTTATGGTTTCGAAATGATCAATGAGGATCATTGTGTTTACCTTAGAAAGGAAAAAGGGAAGTTTATCATTTTATCATTATATGTTGATGATATGCTAATAGCTGGAAGTGACATAAAGTGTGTGATAGAAGTCAAATCTTGACTTTCATCGCAATTTGACATAATAGATATGGGAGAAGCAGAGCACATCTTAGGAGTGAAGATCATTAAAAATCGATCAAAAAGGTTTTTGGGTTTGTCTCAAGAAGCTTATATCACTAAGATGCTACAATACCTCAATATGTCAGATTGCAATATCGAACAGACACCTATAGTAAGAGGTACTATTTTGAGCAAAAGTATGTATCCCAAGACTCTTGAGGAAATATCCGAAATGAAGAAAAAAATCATATTGCAGTGTTATTGGTAGTTTAATGTACACTGTGTTATGTACTCGTTCTGATATAAGCTATGATGTTGGCTTAGTTAGTCATTTTCAGTCAAACCCAGGATCGAGACACTAGAAAGCGGTAAAGAGAATATTCAGATATCTCAAAGGAACAATGGATTATTGCCTCTATTTCCAAGGATCAGATATGAACCTAAGTGGCTCACAGATGCAGATTGGGCAGGGGACCTTGATGATAAAAAATCCACATCTAGCTATGTCTTCTTGTTAAATGGTGGTGCCATCTCATGGAACAGCAAGAAGCAGGCTTGTGTAGCCTTGTCGACAATGGAAGCTGAATATGTGGCTTGTGCAGCGGTTGTGCAAGAGGTTGTCTGGCTAAGAAGGTTCCTAAAGCATCTGAAGATTGTTGAGGACAGTGGGAGTCCTGTTACAGTGTACTGTGATAGTCAAGCTGCAATAGCTTTTTCCAAGGATCCCAAATATCACAGCAAAGGCAAGCATATAGAAATTAAGTATAATTTTATAAGAGATATTATTGACAAGAAAAAGATAATTCTTGAGTACATTCCTACACAAAATATGCTTGTTGATTATTTTACTAAGCCATTGACTAAAGAGTCATTTCATAGATATGTGAAGTTTTTGGGACTTCGAAAAATATAACTTATTGTAAAGATATTTTGATAAATGAAAAATGTCATGATATATTCAGTGTATATGTCTTTGTTACATTCAAATAAAAAGTCTCGATAAATATGTTGGCAGATTGAGATTGGTCCACTCACATAGACAATCATCTCTTTTGTTAAGTACGAATAGAGGTAAGACCGTTGCTTATGGGATAGCTTATATAGCTATGAATAGAGACATACCCGTAAATTAAGGTCACCTTGATATTGTGCCAAGATGAGATCATTTATATAATGATTGGAGTAAATGCACCCACCATTTACTGAATCTGCTTAAAGCCATATTGGAATTCATATGTTGAATTCAGGATTAGACATTAGGTATGTCTAGATCAAAATCTGTACGATGTAAACTTTGGGAAAAATATGCGCTCTTTTTAGTAAAGAGAATAACATCGTAGCATGTGATTCATACCACATGTGATATGGCGACAAGAAGGGTAGTAGGAGAATGGATCCCTGCTTCTCTACTATGTGAGACCCTTGAGATTATAAGTTAATCTCAATCTTACCCTAAGTGACTATTTAGCTGTCTACATGAAGTTCTGATCAGTGTCTGCTACTTTAGCATGTTTCCTATTGGCTATGGATGATTCAGTCTATGGAGCATAACTAGGAAAGCGACTGATTAGAATGAATAGATTCTAGCTAAAAAGGAAGATTAAGATTGATTTACATCTGTGACATTTATTCATTGGTACCTGTTACATTTTTAGTTTAGTACATAAAATGTAATTGTGAATAATTTGTTTGATTGGAGATGTTGAACATGCTCTTGACATATGATCAATATGAGGGATTAGAGATATTCATAATGATGTAAATAATTTAATCTGGGGTAAAAGTAAGTCATTTATGTCTTTGATTCGTTCTATGGACATTAATGTCTCTGATTCGTTCTATGGAGCAGCTAAGTAAGGTGTGACAATCTTCTTAGCAATTGAATGCTCACTATGCATGCTATCGCACGAACCATTTTCCCTAATGTATGGAATGGATGTTCTTATTTGGTTTTTGTGACTAAATTTTACTCTGGTCTTCGTGACTTGATCCTCATAAAGTCTTCGTGATTTATTTGGTCTTTGTGACTAAATTTTGCTTTGGTCTTCGTGACTTGATCCTCATAAAGTTTACGTGACTTATTTAGTCTTTGTGACTAATTTTGCTCTGGTCTTCATGACATGATCACCTTGTAGTCTATGTGACTGACATGGTCTATGTGGCCATATGGATTGACTTGGATGAGTGGGAGATGTTAAACGTTGCATCAGTTGCAACGTCGGGAAGATGAAGGGTTGCCCATTCACCTTCATCTTCCTCCATTGAAAGCAGCCATCAAGGCATCGATTTGTAACCGATGTCTTGCTTGTTATATATGATGGCGCCCAAGGCAATATGATAAATAAGTGGTGTGCGAGTGAAGCAGGGGTGACCAGAGAGTTTTGGGAGGTGATCAGCGAGTAGAGGAGAATGCCCAGAGGCCGGGATTTGGTTCGTGAAAGAGTTCGAGGAGGTTCTGTGAGGTGATCTTCTCGGTGACAGCAGCAGCGACATTTCCGACAGTTCTTCGTCATTTCTTCGACGATTTCTTCGGCGATTTCTTCGTGAAAGCACTGTGAGTGGTTACCGCATTATTTTGTTTCTGTTTCATGCTCTCAAAACTACCAGCACATCTCATCCTTCTGATGCACCGAGCCTGTCGACTTACTTCCTGTGTCATCCTTCTCGCTAGATGCGTTTTCTGATTGACTTCTTATATTTCTAAGTTTCTGCACACTTAGACACAAGGATCAAATAGACATGATCTAACTTGACTTGGTTGACTATATCAAAACCACCACAGGATACGTAGAATCTTGCACTTTTTGATGTGAATCAACCCAAGTTAAATTAGGGTTTAACAAGTAAAGAAAATACATTTGCAAATTAAATAATTTAATATGTAAATTAAAATAATTAATACAAAAAAATTGACAATTAATACAAAAATATTGTATCTCCCCCTATTTAATCTTTTTTCTTTTCCTTTGATCACATTAAAAGAGGGGTGAATATAAAAAAAAAATTATAAGGGTTATCTAAATAGTGCAAAGACTTAAAAAATATATATTTATTAAAAAATAGTATTTTTATGATTTAAAAACTTGTTTTTATAAAATATTATTTTTGTTTCTTGAAAATTTTGGTCACGGTTAAACACAATAAACTAGAATTGTGACAAAATTTTCATGAATGAACCAAATTAATATAAGTAGTAATTAATTATTTTATAGAGATATATTTTCTTAAAAAAATATTTAAAAATAGAGATTCAACAATTTTTTTTAAAAAAAATTCTGAGTATGTAAAATAAAAAGTATATACGTAAAAAAAATAGATTTTAGAAGATTGATTTTTTTATAATTTTTAATATTAAAAATTTAAATTTTGGTAAAAAAAGTTCGTTGAAAATTCATTAACAGTTAAAAAATTTCAAAAATTTTGTAATAAAATCTTTTTTCACAAAAAAAAAATCAAGATCTTATTAATTTAAAAAAGAAAGGTTTTGAAGTAATTTATTTGAAAAAAGTTAGATAATTTTAAGCATGCAACGAAAATATTAAAACAAATTAAAATTAAAATATGCATAAAAATTTTAACCTAAGTATGATTTTGGGACCCAATATAGATTTCTACTTATTGGATTTATCAAAAATTTCTTTGCAATGTACTTTCTTATTACTTTTTTGACTTGATCCTTATTGAATCTATAATACCAATTAAACCTTTGATAATTTATTAATTTGAAGTAACAAAATTTGAACATGTAAAATTTTTTAAATTTTCTATTTCTTCTTTCAATTTTAACTTTATCAAGTTCTTCTAGTGGACATGCTTTAGCTAAAATTATTTTGAAATTAATATTTCCTTTTTCAGGTTTATATTCTTGGTTTTAAGTTTACATAAAGATTTGGGTTCGGGTGAACCCTATTCCCGGTGGCCGAAATCACCCAAGCAAGCAGACCCGGAGCGGCAGACTCGGACAGGAAGTTAACTCCAATTTGACTCTGGTTCAGATGCTCGGATCTATCTATTACAATATGGATAAACTTTTATCCATGCCTAGGTGCTTGGAACCCTTCCAGGTATCCGGATCAAGGCTATAAATACAACCCTAATCCCAGTAGCTAGAAAGAACACTTGTAAACGACTCTTCTACTATTTAGTTTTGTAATTGAGTGCTTTGATTGTTGTAAGAGATTTTTCTACTTGAAGGAGATTTATAGTGAGCTTTCAACATCTTAGATTAGTAACCCTCTGTTGTAAACCAAGTAAACTTCTATGCCTCTTTTTTATTTTTTATTTTTTTTTACAAGTATTTCTATTAATCAAGTCATAATTTTCGAGAAAGGGGTTTTGCTTTGTTTACATTGTGCAGGGTAATTCGCCCCCTCTTATCGGCCGCAAGGAACCAACAAGTGGTATCAGAGTAAGGACGCTTCAGAAGGATTAACCGTCAACTAAAACATAAGAAATGACCA
Organism: Zingiber officinale; assembly: GCF_018446385.1. Taxonomy (NCBI): domain Eukaryota; kingdom Viridiplantae; phylum Streptophyta; class Magnoliopsida; order Zingiberales; family Zingiberaceae; genus Zingiber; species Zingiber officinale. The sequence continues at coordinate 1,944,382 of NC_055987.1, read as the reverse complement.
CAGTTAGCATCTACCCACCAGTGTTCGAGGGGTAGTTCACATTTTGAGACGTTGAATGAAGGCATCTTTTAAAATTGATTTTAGTATTTTACTAATGATTAAGTACGATTTTGATATGCCCAAAAGTGAAGAAGGAAAAGAACTTGAGGAGCATCGATGGACTGAGAAGTAGTGCAATGATTTTATGACAAATGGTAAGGCTGAGTTTCGCCTTTTGAGTGTTCTGCCTGCTCAGAATCTCGACAGAATCGACAACTATAAGAGTGTAAAAAAACTTTGGGAAAAGTTTTTGAAGCTCTATGAAGAACCAGAAGAAGTCGAATCCAACTTCTCGATGGACACCGAGTCATCGTCAGAAGAATCTGAGACCGAGTAAATTACCGGAATAGCTCTTATAGTCGAATACCTACCTGAAGACAAAGAAAGCTCATCCAAGATGAGCATCGATGAAATGGGAGAATCTTTGAAAGAAATCAGCTATAAAGGGGGAGCATCTATCGACGAAAATGATATGGTAAGTCAAGTATATAAACTTCCTCCAAATCAACTGTCTGAGTGCATTAAAATAATAAGTAGATCTTTGTGTAAAACTAGATCTAAGTATGTAAAATCAAAGAAAGAATATGCATGCCTAAAAGAAGAAAATGAGAAATTAATAGATAAAAATACAAAATTGAAAGATAAAATTGAAATGCTAGAAAAAGATAATTCATGCTCAAATCTTTCACATGCTCCAAAAAGAAATTTCAAATATCATCAAAGGTTTAATTGGTATTTTAGATACCATAAGGGCCAAATTATAAAAGTTGAAAGATAATATATTCCTAGAAAGTTTTTGATTAATCCAGTTGGAAGAAACCTATATTGGGTTCCAAAATCATATTTAAATTAAAAATCATTATACATTCTCTATTTTTAATTTGATTTTCTATTTTTTTGTTTAAAATCTTAAAATTGTCTAATAGTTTTTTTATAAATTCTGTTCGAAATTAAGTGGATACTAATCGCTGTATTTTTATCCCTTAGACTATATTTAAAATTTATTTCAAGTTACTTTCATGGCATACCCCTATTTTTAATGTGATCAAAGGGGGAGAAGTAGAGGTTAAGTGTAGGGGGAGGGTAACAATTTGATTTTTGCATATTTTTTTAATTACAAAAATTTTACTTGCTATTTGACTGTTATGTGTTCTTTGTTTACCCTAACTTAACTTGGGTTGCTCACATCAAAAGGGGGAGATTATAAGTACTCTGTGGTAGTTTTGATGTGGTCAACCAAGTCATGTTAGGTTATGTTATCTTTTTGATACCTTATGTCTAAGTGTGCAGGAACTTAGGAGCACAAGCAGTCAAGCGAAAGACACAGTTAGTGAGAAGGACGACACGGGAGAGAGCCGACGAACTTTGTGCGTCTGAGGGATGAGGCGCTACGGAAGAGTACGCTGACGAACGAGAAGGAAGCGCGCGACGTTTCTGAGGGATGAGAAGCCGGAGCTGAAGACTGCTCGAGAAGGCCAAAAAATGGGTTTGGGTTAGCCCTATTTCTGATGACCAAAATTACCCAAGCAAGCAGAGCCGGAGCGGAAGACTCAGACATGAAGTTAACTCCAAGTTGACTCTGGTCCGGGCGTCGGATCACCCATAACAGCCAGGGCCCCCTAGGTATGCGCCCTGGTCGAGGGTTGATTCAGCTCAGTCCAGGCGCCCGGACCTGGTCCAGACGCCCGGACCAGAAATTTAATCAAGTCGTTAGCTGTTGTGATATGTTACGACATGGATAATGTTTTATCCACGCCCAGGTGCCTGGAATCCTTTCAAGCACTTGGATCATGGATATAAATACAACCCTAATCTTAGTAGCTAGACAGAATACTTGCAAATGATTCTTCTTATGTTTAGTTTTGCAATTGAGTGCTTTAGCTGCTGTAAGAGGCTTCTCTGTCTGAAGGAGATTTATAGTGAATTTTTAACGTCTTGGATTACCAATCCTCTGATTGCAAACTAAGTAAACTTTTGTGCCTCTTCTTACTACGATTGACATTGTCGAAGTTGTTGTCGTTGACGGAAAAGAGTTGTTGATGAAAGGATAAGAAAAGATGTAGCTATCGAAGTTGCCATTGTCGACAATGCTATCAAACCTAGATGTAGAAACTCCTGTAACTACTGCAACAAAAATTCGGAAGAGGAAAATTGTGAGGAAGAGAAGATGACTCTGATACCATGTAGAATTAGTAGATGAAAAGAAATAGAATAGAGAATAATTATTTGATGTGTATTTAACAAAGCCAATAGACTTATTTATACAACTTGTCCAAACAATAATGGAAAGATTAAATATGACATATTTATAAGCATAGTAATAAATATAATAGATTTAGAAGTATTATTTTTACTATTTGATTCATGTCGCTCTTGATTGTGATGCCGATCTTGATTATAATGTCAAATATAATAAATCTCAATTGATTGAAATCAAATTGAGATTATTTTCCATTATTGTCATTACATTGTTCCTTCGATACCTTTGACTCTGATATGCCTTACGCTAGAATCATCATGTTTGTTGTCATGAAATGGATTAAAACTCATCTCATAATTTGTAGAATCAACCTCCGAACCATGACTCTCAACATCATGCTCCCGAGGTTCACCACGTGCAAGACGTTGCTCGAGTTGTTGCACTTGTCTCCTCAAGTCATCCAACTCGATATCATGAATGTCTCTTTGATGAGCTACAGGATCATCACCATTTGGCCTTTGTCTTCTACGACTAGCCATTGGGAACTAAAGCTCTAATACGAACTTGACACCGAAAAGCATAGGAGAAGTAGGAGGCAACACAAGGCACACTCAATACTCACCACTCCAGGAAATTCACCAAGAGTTTAGAACAATAACAAGAAAATAAATCTTCTAACAAACTTAAAAGCTCAAATATATTTAAATCTAAAAAAAACAACCTGTCTCTAAATAATACAAACAACAGCTTTTATAGGTGAGACCTGGAACAACCCTCAAAGATGACTCAAAATACATTAACTGCCGTTTATATTTCCTAAGGTCTTATTAAACTAGGTTTATATTTCCTTAGCTTTGAGAATAAGAGTGAGTTTAATCATGAAAAAGCATTCAGGGATATTAAAATCTCATCAACTTTTTTGAATTTCAAAAAGATCGCCTAGAATACTAAAAACGTAGATTGACTCTTTTCAATTTTGAAATAATATATCTTTCTCGAGTAATACATCTTTTCCTGAGTAATATATCATTCCCGAATAATTTTTTCCAAGCAATGTTTTTTTCTCAAGTAATAATCTTTCCTGAGTAATATTTCCCGAGTAATATTTTCAGCTTAATAGACGTCGATTAAAATGGTCAAAATTTTCTATACGAATATTTTTTTTAATCATTTTTTTAAAAATAGATATTGGTAGCTTTTCATTGATATATAATTTAATATGTAATTTATTTCCGATATAAACGGATTAATCTCAGACATTGTTATCAAAATTTGATGTTTTCTAGGAACATGTGTCACTTTTGCACGGGTAATTGACATGGAGATATTCAATATCATTAATTTACGGAATATGCGGTTGCCTCTTTATAAAATCTATAGGCCATGAAATACATATTAAATAAAAATAATAATTCATGAGTTAAATGAATTTATGACATATCATTATTATTATTCGACATTATATTTTCTCTTTCATTATATTTTCTCTCTCATCATTTTATCATACATTTTCTCTCTCATCACACTCTCTTTCCTCTTTTTTTTTTTCATCACACTTTTTACTCTCATCATACTTTCTCTCTCCTCAATCTCTTCCATCGCACTCAATACTCATCACACACTCTGTCCTCATTTTTCTCATTACATTTTCTCTCTCTTCGTCCTCTCCCATCATACTTTCTCTCACATCATATTTTCTCTCTCATCTTCTCTCATCATGCTCTCTCCTATCACACTCTTTTTTTTTCATTTTCTCTCAGCACACTTTCTCTCTTTTCATTCTTTCTCATCACACTTTCTCTCTCATAAGACTTTCTTTTTCATCATTCTCTTTTATCATATTTTTCTCTCACATTCATCTTTCTCTCACATCTAATTTTTTCTCTTATTTTGTTTTAAGGATAAAAAAATAAATTTTGATTTATTCCAATAGAAAATATGCAACTAACCAAACATTGCTTTTAAGAGTGATATCCATGCTCATACTCATTCTCATTCCACAATACAATGATTCTCATTCCGATTCTTATTCTTAGGAAAGAACCAAACGTCCCCTTAATATCACTAATACAAGGAATGCGGAGTTGCCTGTTTATAAAATCTAGATCATGAAATACATTTAATATAAAAATAATAATTCATTAGTTAAATGAATTTATTGCATATCATTAATTGAGTCAAGCAGTCGTAATCTTATCAATAACAGTCGGAAAATCCACCGCCAAGATCTTCTCGGTCCCTGCACGAAACTTCTTGGCGTACTCAACGTAATTGAGTCAAGCAGTCGTAATCTTATCAATAACAGTCGGAAAATCCACCGCCAAGATCTTCTCAGTCCCTGCACGAAACTTCTTGGCGTACTCAACGTGTAGAGGGTGCTTTATGTACGCCGCCACGTCCTCAGCGCTGTCAAACATGAGGATGAACGTATGCGTGAATCCATGGCTATACTTGTCGTTCTTCATCACGTCCTCCCCCCTGCACAGTAGTATAATATTTAATAACATAACATAATATAACATGCATGCATGAGGAATTTTATCATGTAGAAGTTGAAGTTTTAATGTAGTACCATTCGAAGGATTTGATGATATCCAACTCTAATGCGAGTTTCTTCATGTCCAGAACCAGCTGCTCCACTGCCGCTCCTTCCTTGAACTTGGCCATGACCAGGTGCTTGATGCCTGCCATTATGTCTGTTTCTCTGGTGTTACTTCTAGCTAGCTAGAACAGGTGGAATGGAAGCGAAGATGCAAAAGAAGGGAGGGTTCCAGGGATTTTATAGTTCAAAACAAAGAGAGATGAACGCACACGATTCTAATTAACTCTATATGAAACACGTGCATTGCATGTATTTTTTAGTTTTTTTTTTCTAAGACTTTAGACACATTCAGATCGAATTTTATATTTTCTGTTCTTATATTATCGGATATTTGAATATTCATCTCCTTATCCATACACATACACATACACATTAAGAATCAAATATCTTATATAATCATTTAAATAAAATATTTTAAAATTAAATCATATTAAAAAACTAAAAAATATAATTAAAAATAAATAAATATTTATACAGCTAACATTAATAAAAATAATTAGTATATTTTTGAAAAAAGTTCTTTAATATATATATATATATATATATATATATATATATATATATATATATATATATATATATATATATTATTTAATAAGTATTCCGATTGAATATTAAATATTAGTAATTCCCCCTTACTCTCTCTCGTCCATTTGAATCAGATATTAAATTTTTAATTAAATTTGAAGAAAATATAATCCTTATTTATCGACCGATAAAAATTGGGACAAAACATGATTTACTTTCTCAACGTCTCTATCACCGACAGAGGGTTAACACTTCTCACAAAGGGAGTCAGCCCCACATATTCCTAGATGAGCCCCACCCAGGGCCGTGCCCTTGGGGGCAAGGTCGAATTAATCGACACGATTAATTTGATCCTGCCGCTAAGGGCACTGTCCTCACTTCTCACTAAAGGGATGGGCCCTGTTTTTTCGGGTGGTACGATAATTAAAATATGATGTATTATTACATGAGATTTTGGGATCGAAATTTAGTATGATTCAGCATAATTTTTTTCATGTCTTGATCATTTATACTAATGATTAGTAGTCATTCATAATTTACCTCTTCCGTGTTGGCATAGAGACGAATTGATGAAAACGCTAAAAAAAAATAAATCATCTTTTACCCCCCACTAAAAAATAGGCTCCACAAATTCTCAGATGGACCCCACCCATCTCCTTCGAAGGAGCGAGGGCAGTGCCCTTAGGGGCAGGGTCGAATTAATAGAGTCCTCATCTCTCACAAAGGGGATGGACCCCACAGATCCTGTGATAGATCGCAATCATCTCCATGTGAAGGGTGAGGACAGTGCTCTTAAAAGCAGGGTCGAATTAGAAATGCTACTTTCTTTTTAAAAGACAATAAATGATTAACATGCATCAATAATTGTAGGGAGGTATAATGGTGTATCATGCTTCCGAGAGGTGACGTATGCAAACATAACTTATAAATTTAAAATTAACATATATATCATGCTTCCGAGAGCTGACGTATGCAAACATAACACATAAATTTAAAATTAATATATATATATATATATATATATATATATAAAGCTGACGTATGCAAACATAACACATAAATTTAAAATTAATATATATATATATATATATATATTTTTTTTTTTTGGTGAACGGCCATCTTAGGCGGCGCTCACCTAAAAAAAATATCAATTTATTTATTTATTTATAAAAAAATTTCGGTTGAGTTAATTAGATTTAACCTGTAGAATTAAGCTCATCTTGGGCGACACTCGCGAAAAAAATCATTGATTTATTTATTTAAAAAAAATTGTTGGATTAATAAAATTTTACCAATAAAGTTTAGGAACTAGATTATAATATTAAAAATAAAAAAATAAATCAAAATAATATATTAGATGTATACAGGGTATACGGGATAATAAAATATTATGGTTATATTTGGTTGGGTTAATGTAATTAAATTTGTAATGTAATACTACATTTGATAATATAATGTATGTAATCTTTGATTATAAGGGTGATTACATTCTTTTGTTTAGTATCCGTTATTTTTTATAAGGAATATAATTCATATTATTATAAACTGATAAAAATATCCTGCGACTTCTATCGACATGCGCTGCACCTCTGTTGGAGCTTGCAACCGTCGGCGGCCGGTGACGGCGATGACTGACGACCGGTGGCGGTGGTTGGCGGCGGCCGACGATCGACGACGACCGACGATCGACGACCGGTGGCGGCCGACGACTGACGACCGACGGCGGACAGCGGCCGGCGATCGACGACGACCGGCGACGGCGACCAGCGGCGGTCGACGGCGGCTGACGACCGATGACCGGCGGCGGTCGACGGCGGCCGACGACCAGCGATCGGCGACGGCAGACGACAGGCGACCGGCAGCGGCTGGCCGGCCGACGACCGGCCTGTGACTGGCGGCAACAGTGACAGGCGGTCGACAACCGGCGGCCGGCGACGACCGACGACCGACGGCGGCCGTCGACAACCGGCGGTGGTCGGCGACAGTCGGCGGCGGCCGGCGGCGGCCGGCGACAGCCGACGACCAGCGACGCTCGGTGACCGGCGGCGACCGGTGACCGACGGAGTGCGGCGACCAACGGCTGACTAAGGGTATATTTGGCATTCAAATTTTGATTAAACAGTAACCTCGTAATGTAATCGGATTACATAGTATTTGATTTGTAATTCAGATTACAAAACTTCACTATCTTTTGTAATTTAGATTACATTAGATTACAGGTTTAAAGTTAAAACAAACAAAATAATCAGTCTTGTAATGTAATCCTGATTACATTACAAGGCAGATTACACTCTACCAAACGTACCATATATATACTAGTAGTCATGTTTATCCGTTGCGTGTAAGGAGAGATTTGAGAAAAGAAGAATTTGATAAATCGTTTGGAGCGATAGAGGGGGGGGGGGGGGGGGAATATCGCGCGTTTAAAACTTTTTCTTTAACCTTTTGAAACCAAAGTCGTGCAGCGGAAATAAGAAAAGGGACATGGTCTTTTACTTCGTTCGGAACCTAGCTCGACTCCTACTCGAAGGCCCGCGGTCCTTGACCGCACTGATGGACAAAAACACTATAACTCTTCTTTCCTAAATCCTTCGGAAAGAAGTAGATCGTACAATGGAGTAAGATAGTAACACCCTACTATCTTGCTTAAATGAAATTACAATGCAAGCTTAAATTAAAATATACCGACAAGTAAATTGTAGATGAAGCTTAGGTCGGCACTTCTGGATGCAGTAGTTTGCTGAGCTGATGAAGACGAGTCGTTTGCAGAATATGATTTTTGATCAGAGAGTTGTCTACATGCCTTTGTCTTCGAGCCTGATTTTATAGGAGTACTGGAGGTTCGGTCGACCAATCCCTCTGTTCGGTCGACTGAACCAGTTTCGACCCCCTCCAGCTGGAGTCTGACGCTGGCTTGAATCTCTGGCATTAATTGGTCTTTAAGGGTTCGGTCGACCGAACCAACTTTTTGGTCGACCGATCAGCTTCCTTCCCTGTTCGTCTTGATTTGTCGAGATCAACATTTATTGCACCTTTAATGTTGATTGGATCGGTCGACTGATCTCCTTGTTTGGTCGACCGATCAACTTCTTTTCCTTTGCTGTTGATCGGTGCTGATGAACTGGCAGTGCTGAGTCATCATGGTTCGGTCGATCGATCTTACTATTCGGTCGACTGATCAATCTTTGATCGGACTCTGGTCTGATCTGTTCTGAGCTGATGACTGCTTTGTGTTGACCTTGTTCGGTCGACTGATCCACCTGTTCGGTCGACCGATCGGGTCGTAACCTGCAAAACAGTCTTAGAACAAAAACATCATGCAACACAGATGTTAGCACAATAGTATAATAATGAATAAATAATAATATGAAAGACACTAGAACTGTTTTGATCTCAACTTGGAAACCTTCCCGGTTTCTTCAGTTGGATCAACGACCTAAGGTTGTTCCTTTTTATAAACTCGACCTCACTGTCGCTCCTCTAGTTGTTTACCTCAACTTACCTGCCAAACATGGTCCTCCAGACATGTTTGGACTTTGCCTGCTCAGTGTTTGATCGCCTGACCCACTAAGACTTTTCCTGCAATACTATATTAGCCAACAACAATAATAGTAATACAGAAAACAATAGTAAACCTAAAACTAGATTTATCGAGATCCGCTGGTCAACCTTGCTTAGAGTTCACTCCTCCAAGACTTCTCGTTACCTAAGGTTACCACCCCCTAGGATTTTCTCAACCTGACTTCACTCACCAGGACTCAGTATTCGGCTACCCAGGGATCAAGTCCTCCAGACCTATCCACCTGGCTTCCACGATACACCGAGATTTCTCCCCTTGCCTAGCCTACAACTAGGACTTAGTATTCGACTACCCAGGGATCAAGTCCTCCAGACCTATCCACCTGTCTTCCACGACTTACCGAGATTTCTCTCCTTGCCTAGCCTACAACTAGGACTTCTCTTGATCAAGCTCCTATACTTAAACATACTTAAACATATTTGTCTGACATTAAAACCATGGAGATCGATTGCACCAACAGAATTGACTTATAAAAAATAATTTTAATTTTTAAGTCTTATCTCTACTTTTGTTTAGTGGGGTAAGACTTTAATATTTTAATAATTTTATATATCTCTAGGGGTACTTACAAAATATTGAAGTGGAGCAACTGCTCCACTAAAGCTATGCTTGTAACAAACTCTCTTTTATAAAAAAAATAATTTAATTTATTATATCAACAAATACTATATTTAATCTTAGCCGAAAGGCTGCCTATATATTGGGTAAGTTATGATATGTCATACTCATGCAATAGTACAATGCGTGTGCTCAAGAATCCCAGCAGTAAGCTACTATAACGGACCCACCCTTATAAAAAAATTAATTTAATATCATACTTAATTTTAGCCCAAAAATCGAGAAAAGTATAGTTTCTAATATCGCCGGCTCAAGCTATTTATAGAAGTTTCTCTGCTCACAGAGTTGTCAATTTTAAGATGTGAAATTAAAGAGAATTCTAAATTTCTAATTGATCCCTAATCTCAATAATACTCCGCAGCTAAGTCTCAAACTCTAGATCCCTGATTGATTAATAAGAAAAATTCTCAATAATACGTCACAATTGAGTCTTGAACTCTTACTTATTAATTAATGGGAAAAATTTTCAATAATTCATCACAGCTAGGTCTTGAATTCTAGATTCCTAATTGATGACCCTGTAAAAATTATTAATAAACATTAAAATTATTTTCGATGTGAAAAAAAGAATTTAACATAAATTTCATTTCAGATTTTATCAAAATTAATTAGTAAAGTGTGTAAACTTTTAATAAAATAGTAAAATATATATACACACAAGTGCTTTTAGCCTGGGAGGCAGCGATGAGCACCTTTCTAGCTGCCGAAACAGTGATATTTTTATTATTTATTTTTAAACTTCCGATTATGTTAATAAAATTTTATCTTTAGGGTTTAAGGGTTATATTATAGTATTAAATATAAAAAAATTTAGGTGTGCATGAGATGTGCAAGTTATCCAAATTATATATATATATAATTGATATCCTAGGAGTCTAATTTGGGCAACCGTCAGAGCTCGGGGCGCTCGAACTTGATCCAAATGCCATGAGCGTTTTGGTTGTGAGAGTCGTCTAGAGCCAAGCATTCAGTCAAAATCGAACCGAATAGACTGTAAAGCGATAATTTTTTTTTTTTTAAAACTAATTAAACTGATCGAATTTTCTTAAAAAAGTGAACTAATCGAATTAATAAAATATCGATTAATTTAATTTCTTGATCGAATTAATCAAAATTTTAAAATTTTGTTCGGTTTTAATAAAAGAAATGAGATTTTATTTTTATATATATATATATATATATATATATATATATATAATTTAAATTTTTGATATATCATATTTATGTACCTAAATATAGCTATTTTATCAGAATATTAAAAAATTTTTGTACAGTATGATATTAAAGATGGGAAAAAATATTAAATTTTCAATATATCATACTTACCATACCTAAATATACAAATTTTATTAGTATATTTAAAATATAAGATTTAGTATTCGGGTACGATATACAATATATAATTTTGGTATAGAACCATCCCTACATTGCATGCGGATGTGACACAGTGAATAATTATCAATTTCGTTAATTCGTATATGAATATCGAAAACGATTATTAAATACATTGATTTGTACATAAATCTTAAAAATGATCTTTGATTAAAAAAATAATGCCAGAAAATAAAAAATAATGGCCCGATTGAAAGTAACATTAATAAAAAAAATTACTCCAATACTCGAAAAAAGTTGAAAAAAAATAGTCTATGTTTTTATTTTTTATTTTTTATTTTTACAAAATGTTTGACTTTGAAAGATGAAAAAAAAAATCTCAACAAGTAAAAAAACCAAAAAACAAACAAAAACTAAAAAAAACAAAGGAGACATCATTGCAATAATCTGTGTCGGAGAAAATTATGCATTTCGGAATGCATTCGACAAAGCATAATTCGTTAGTTACCGCATGAGGTATTATCATCATAAAATTTAGAATTCGAATTTTGACAAAGTCGAGATAAATATCTCTCTTATGTGTTAGTCATTATTTCAAAAATTAATAGTCCTTCGCGATTTATCTATTTCATGTTGATTTTGGGACGAATTGACATCAATCCGCTAAGACGAACGAATTCCTCTTTTCGAACATCCTCAATGCCACAGTAAAGCCACGTTATAACAACACTATAGCTTTAACGTGGCGTTGCAAGTTCTCACGTTAAAATTAATCACTTGAACGCGTTCAGTGTTCTGAACGTGTTCAAGTTGCATGGGGTGGGCCAGGGCGGGCCCACCCCTTGTGTAAACTTTTTTTTTTATTTTTAATAACTGCTAGTTTTAAATGTAACGATTTTTTTTAATAAAAAGTTATTTATCAAAAATGGATAAATAACGGTTTTTTTTAATAATGACTTTTTTAAATGTAAATTTTTAAATTAAAAATTAAATAATGGCTAGTTATTTATCAGTTATTTTTTAACGGCTAGTTCAAAATTTCATCTATAAATAACCATCAATATGTACACATATTTTCATTCCAACTCACTACTCTTTCAATTCTACTATCTAAATTCTCTCCCCATCTATTTTTTTCAAGTTCCTACCATCTTATTTTCTATCCGAAATGGATGAAAATAATAGGGCATTTTTTACAAATTTCTTGAATTCTACAAACAACTCGCAAGAATATTCATCTTCTCAAAATCCACAAATTCCACCAAATTATCAATACCCACATTCATTTCCCAATATGTCGTTTCCTCCACAAAATCTTCAAAATTTCCAAGGTTTTGGAAATTTTATGAATCATCTGAATTATGCCCCTTGAGGTCCATATCAACTGCTTCCAGCCGAATATTGGCAAAACATGAGTCATCCGTATTTCACGCCGTCGGTTGTTCATGGATATGGTACCCCACACATAACTGGTATGTCTTTCACTCCTTCGATGTCGAATGAACCTGTAACTCCGACTTTTGTTCCGGAGACTCAACTTTCCGACCGTGAATCCCCAATTGAGGTGGTTAATTTAGAAAAGGCAGTTTCAAATGCTGAGGGTACAAGAAAGCGTTCAAGTTGGACAAAGATTGAAGACGAGGTCTTAGCGAGAAGTTTTGTCACTATCAGTGATGATCCAATAATTGACAATGATCAAAAGGCGGATGCTTTTTGGGGACGAGTTGCAAGCTACTACAATAAGAATCTTCCCCTAGGTTCAAACACCAGAAGTGCAAATGTTATACGGTCACATTGGCACAATACAATCCAAAAGAAAGTATATCGATTTAACGTAAATTACAATAGTATTTATAGTTCACATCGAAGTGGTCACAGTGATGAAGATATATTGAGATTTGCGTATGAAAAATATCTATCCGAAAACAATGGTGTTGCATTCAATCTCGAACATGTGTGGAGAATTGTCAAAGACCGTCCAATGTTTACTCCACAGTCCGCTGATCACTTTGTGGTGGCAAAGAAGACGAGGACCTCAGAGTCGGGAGCAAACAACACCTCCTCCAAACAAGATGTGAGTATAGACCTGGATTATGAATGTTAGTTAGAGCCCTAGAGCTAATCATTTGATGATTGTTCTATGGACTCGTTGTTAGAGTGTATACTGAAAGCCTAAGCTTTTGTAAACATTTATTTTGAATAAAGAATCACATTTGGTCAAATTATCTACATTTGTTTGTAGTTGTTCAATTAATTTATATTGTAGATAACATAGTATGTGGTGTCACATACAGAAGATGATATTATCAATACCTTATAAATTATAAACAATAGCTCACGACCAAAATGGAAAGGAACAAACCATTGGAAAGTCGTAGTGTAATTAGGAATTAGTTTATCTTAACTATATAATTACACTAGTACACTTAGAGTGTATTGAGTAGGACCATTAGAGGTCATTTCTTTTATACTGACTTTATAAAGGAACAAAGACCTCAGTTATTATGGAAGTGTGTGCTCTTAATCCTAATATAATAACAAGCACATATATTTGATATTTATTTCTTTAATTTATCAATGGGTGAGATTTAGTTCGATAAATCAATAAGCCCGATAAGTTGGGAAATGATATCACTTATAGTGTATGTTGTTGATTATAAAAGGAAACTGTGTCCTAGTGATCTAGGTTGATAATGTCCCCAAGATGAGCTCATAAGGATTGTCATGTTAAACCCTGCAGGTGGACTTAGTCCGACATGACGATAAGGTTGAGTGGTACTATTCTTGGACTAAGATACTAATTAAATGAGTTGTCAGTAACTCACTTAATTAGTGGACATTTGGTATCTTAAACACAGGGAGACTAACACACTCATAATAAGAAGGAGCCCAAAAATGTAATTTGGGATTGGTGCGGTAGTTCAATAATAGTTCTCTAGTGGAATGAATTATTATTGATAAAATTAAGTTGTGTGTTCGGGGCGAACACGGGATGCTTAATTTTATCGGGAGACCAAAACCAATTCCTCCTCTCGGTCCCTATCGTAGCCTCTTATTTATAGAGTACTATACCCACCTATACCCACCTTCATACCCATGATGTAGGGGCCGACCAAGCTAGCTTGTGGATCAAGCTAGGGCCGGCCAAGCCTTGGTTCATGGGTAGCCGATCCTAGCTTGAACCCAAGCTTAGGTGGCCGGCCCCCATTAAATTTAAAAGAATTTTAATTTTAAAATTTTCTTATGTGAAAGATATAATTTATTAGAGAGATTAAAAATTAAAATATCTCTTTTAAAATGATCTATAAAAGATTAAAGAAAGAGATTAGATCTCTTTCCTTATTTGTAGATTGGAAAGATATTTTATTTTTCTCCTTTGTAAATTATTCACATGTTGAAAAATTAAAATTATAGAGATTTATTTTTATCAGCCATGAAGGGATTTTAAAGGGAAATTTTATTTTTTAAAAATTTTCCGAAGACAAATAAGGAATTTTAATTGTTGATTGAAATTGCCTTGTTTTCTCTTATTGATGTGGCCGACCATGACATATCTAATTGGGAAATTTTATTTTATTTTTCTTAATTAATTCATGTCAAGGAAGGTTAAGGAAATTTTATTGTAATTAAATTTCCTTATTTACCAAAGCTAAGGAATATAAAAGAGGGGGTTGGGGTGCCTTCATGGCACACAACTTTATTATTCTTCTCCCTCTTTTCTTCCTGGGTGTGGCTGCCCCCTTTCAAGCTCTCTCTTCTCCTTGTTGTGGCCGAACCTCTTCTTCCTCTTGGAGATCAAGTGGTGGCCGGTTTTCTAGCTTGGAGAAGAAGGAGAGAAACCTTTCATCCCTTGGAGCATTGGTGGTGTTTTCTCTTCTTCCTTGGAGGTGCACTTGATCTGGCCGAACCTTGCAAGGAGAAGAAGAAGGTGCTTTGGTGGTTTCTCATCTCGGAAGATCGTTGCCCACACAACGTCCGAGGTTAGAAGAGGAATACGGTAGAAGACCTAGAGGTTTTTGCTTGCAAAAGAAAAGGTATACTAGTATTCCGCATCATACTAGTTTCATCTTCATGTAAAAATACCAAATACAAGAGGCATGCGATTCTAGTATTTCAAATTTATTTTCGATGTTGTGTTCTTTGTTATTCTTTTCCTTGTGATTTGATTGTTCTTTTCGGTTGACCTAAAGTTATTTAAGGAAATTAAATATTAGCTTTCCTTAAAAGACTTTGTCTAGGCGGTGGTGGTTGTTCCCATATCCAAGAAGGCCATGTGCCTCGCCATGTAGTCCTGGAAGCCAATTTAGGAAATTAATATTTAATGGAATTAATAACCTAGGTGATTTGGATCGAACGTGTTAAGTTCCGCAGGAGATCCAAGTCTAAACCTAAAAGAACAAATAGATTAAACTTTGGATCAATCGTGTTAAGTTCCGCAGACGATCCAAGTTTAATTTAAAAGAATACATGGTAGCTAGAAAAAAGTTCAGACCTTTGTACAAAATTTTTGTACAGTGGAACCATTAGGTTTTCCGAGTAGCAACCAACAATTGGTATCAGAGCTAGTGTTTTGCCTCTGTGTATTTGGTATTAGTTTAATTATGCACATGTCATACATAATTTAGGCAGGTTAATAATAGGATGTGCTAAATTTGTGGATGCAGGATCCAACTATTATGACTCATAGTTTTTATGTGTGTGATTGGACCCTTGGACATGTCAAGGGCATTTATGTGTGTGCGTGATTGTATTATAAAATACAGCAGGAGCTGTATTTAGTTTTATTAGAATTTTATTTTTGATCTAGTTACATGTACATTCCTTTTATGGAATATAGGATCGATGGATGTAAATTTTTATTTTATGTTCGATCTAGTTCACATGTACATTCCTTCGAGGAATATAGGATCGAAAAATGTAAAATTCTATTTATGTCGTGGATCGAATCTTGCAAGGCGTGGAACCTTTTGAGGACCAGAGGCGCAGCGGAACAAGGAGCAAGATGGATGCGACATCTAGACCCGGTGGCGGTGGCCAAAGATGGCAGCAGCTAGGGTTGGCGACACACGGAGGACAACAATAGATAAAAGCCATAATAGTTGAAAATTAGTTTTTCTATTTATTGCTTTTTATGTTGTGACTGTGTGTGCTTGTTAGTATGCATTGTTAAGTAGGCTAGCATAGTCAAAATTCCTCATTTTTAAATAACTAAGTGGGAGAGGGATTTTAAATAAATTTCACGGTCTCCATTACTGGTTTGTAAGTGATGCAGACAAGCTTGCGCGTTGGCTCTGAGTGCCTTCCTCCATATCGGATGAGCTTGTTTGTGGATCACTAGAACAAACTTCCATTTTGGATGACTATAGGAAGTTAATTAAGAGAGTGTGATATTCCCCATCGGAAGGGGCACAATCTTATTAATGAACTTAGTGTCAAGTAATGGTATACACTTAGGCACGTCTAATAGTATCCTCCCCATCGGAGTCACTGCTATTATTCGTGTGACCAAAGGAAACCAACTATTAATTTTATTTGTCAAAAAATTAGGTTGACAAGATAATAAAATTAATGGGTTAAACCCTCCTTTTACAAATGTTGAATTTGTATACGTCCACACTATCGTGACATACAAAATTCTCGGTGTTTTGAGGTGTTGGTTAATTTAAAATAGTATTGTTTGAGGAATCAATATTATTCTAAATTTAGAGTTTTGACCAAAAGTTATTTGTGATTCTTAGGATGACTTTCAACCCACTGGCCATCATACTAAAAGAGAATAGACTTACTGGTCATAACTACATAGATTGGAAAAGGAACCTGGACATTGTCCTTACTGCTGAAAGTTATAAGTTTGTACTGACTGATCCTTGCCTTGATGCACCCACTGGTGAATCTACCCAAGAGGAGATTGAATATTATAGGAAATGGGTAAAAGCAGATGAGATGACGCGGTGTTACATTTTGGCTTCAATGTCAAATGTATTGCAACATCAGCATCAAGATTTACCAACAGCTTATGATATTATGAACAATCTCAAGGAACTCTTTGGTCATCAGGATCGGGCTTCTAGACAAGAATCCATGAGAAAGATAATGACAGCCACCATGCAAGAGGGTACTCCTGTGAGGGATCATATCCTAAAGATGATGACTTATCTGAATGAAATACAGATCATTGGAGGAGAAATTGATGGGGAAACCCAGATCGATATGATCCTCCAAACACTACCTAGAAGTTTTCAGCAATTCCGCCTGAATTACAATATGAACAAAAGGGTATATTCATTGGCGGAACTACTGATAGAACTTCAGGCAGCAGAATGTTTGTTTCGTCACAATTCTCATATTCACTATGCTGAAAATAGTTCTACTTCTAAACCGAAAGAAAAGAAGAAGAAGAAACAAGTTGGTCCAGCAAAGAAAGTGAATAAATCTCAGAGTACAGGACCTAAAGCTGGAATGAAGAAGCCGAAGGGCAAGTGCTTCATCTGCAAGCAGTCAGGGCATTGGAAGGCGGACTGTCCTCGTAGGAATCAAAACAACAAAGGTATATCTCATGCTCTAGTTGTTGAAACATGTTTAGCGGTGTTATCTACCAGCACCTGGTGTGTAGATACGGGAGCCACTGATCATGTCTGCAATTCCTTGCAGGGGTTCCAGGAAACCCGACGACTAACTGAAGGAGAGATTACCGTCTACATGGGCAATGCTACTAAGGTGACGGCTGTTGCAGTGGGAGATGTCTACTTATCTTTTAATAGAAATAGAAATTTGGTTTTAAGAAATTGTCTTTATGTACCCAGTTTTAGAAAGAATTTAATTTCAGTTTTTAAACTGTTTTTAGATGGATATTCAGTTTCCTTTAGTAACGATGTAGTTATTAAGAGAAATAAAGTGATTATCTGTTCTGGTGCATTAGTTGACAATTTATATACTTTAAATTCAATTTCTCCAACAAAGCATAATATGGAAATTAATAACACATCTTCTAACTCAAATAAGAGAAAAGAACCTTCGGAAATGAACCAAGCATATCTTTGGCATCTAAGGCTTGGTCATATTAACTTAAGTAGGATTCAGAGGCTTATAGCCGATGGACTCTTGGGTTCATTAGAGTTGGAAAATTTTTCAACTTGTGAATCTTGATTGGAAGGTAAAATGACCAAGAGGCCTTTCAAGGCCAAGGGGTATAGAGCCAAAGAAGTGTTAGAATTGGTTCATTCTGATTTGTGTGGTCCTATGTCTGTCCAGGCAAGAGGTGATTTTGAATATTTTGTCTCTTTTATAGATGATTATTCAAGATACGGATACATTTACCTAATGCGCCGCAAGTCCGAGTGCTTTGATAAGTTCAAAGAATACAAGGCTGATGTGGAGAAACGACTAGGTAAAAGTATCAAGACACTACGGTCTAATCGTGGTGGCGAATACCTCTTAGGAGAGTTTAGGAATTACTTATCAGAGGCCGGGATTCAATCCCAACTGTCCGCACCTAGTACACTCCAACAGAATGGTGTGGCAGAACGAAGGAATATGACTCTTATAGAGATGGTTAGATCGATGATGAGTTATTCAGAATTGCTATACTCTGGAAACAGCGGTGTACATTCTGAACTTAGTACCTTCTAAATCGGTTTCTTCTACTCCCACAGAATTGTGGAATGGGCGAAAGCTCTAAGACATATTCGGATTTGGGGTAGTCTAGCACATGTCTTGAAACGAGATAAATCTCGTATAGAAGTTCGCGTGTTTGTGGGGTATCCCAGAGGAACGAAAGGTGGTTTATTTTATAGTTCTAAAGACCAGAAGGTCATTGTTAGCACCAATGCCCAGTTTTTAGAAGAAGACTATATAATGGATCACAAGCCCAGTAGCAAAGTTGTTTTAGAAGAACTTAGAGAGGACACGTCTACCTTAGTACCAACAGTACAAGATGAAGTACCACAAGAGACTGCAACACGTGTCACACATGATACACAACCACAGACAGTGCCTCGTCGTAGTGGGAGGGTTGTAAGACAACCTGATATATTCATGTTTTTGGGAGAGTCTTCGGATTTAATCCCGGGTAAACATGAACCTGATCCCCGAACATATGATGAAGCACTCCAAGATATAGATGTAGTATCTTAATAAAAAGCAATGAATTCTGAAATAGAGTCTATGTACTCTAATAAGGTCTGGGAGCTTGTAGAACCACCCGATGGTGTAAAAGCTGTTGGATGCAAGTGGATTTACAAAAGGAAAAGAGGGACAAGCGAGAAGGTAGAAACCTTCAAAGCTAGGCTTGTTGCGAAAGGGTACACTCAGAAAGATGGAATCGATTATGAGGAGACCTTTTCACCGGTAGCCACACTTAAGTCTATTCGGATACTCTTATCCATTATTGCTCATATGGATTATGAGATTTGGCAAATGGATGTCAAGACAGCTTTCCTTAATGGAAGTCTTGAAGAGAACATCCATATGAAGCAACCAGAAGGGTTCATTGAAAAAGGCAAAGAGCATCTAGTGTGCAAACTCAATCGGTCCATTTATGGACTGAAGCAAGCTTCAAGGTCTTGGAACATCCGGTTTAATGAAGTGATCCAGTCATATGGATTTATTCAGTGTCCGGATGAGTCTTGTGTATACAAGAAGTGTAACGGAAACGTGGTGGTATTTCTTGTACTATACGTAGATGATATTTTGTTAATTGACAACAATGTCAAGGTATTATCGGACGTAAGGATATGGTTGTCCAAACAATTTGATATGAAGGATTTAGGAGATTGTGCACACATTCTTGGGATCAAAGTTATAAGGGATCGTAAGAAAAGAATGTTGTGTCTGTCCCAAGCTTCATATATAGATACAATCCTTGCTCGTTTTAGCATGCAGGATTCCAAGAAAGGTTTCTTACATTTTAGGCATGGAATAGCTCTATCTAAAGAGATGTCTCCAAAGACATCAAAGGAGATAGAGGACATGAAAGCAGTTCCTTATGCTTCGGCTGTAGGAAGCCTAATGTATGCAATGCTATGTACGAGACCTGATATCTGTTTTGCCGTGGGCATGGTTAGCAGATATCAGAGTAACCTTGGACAAGGACATTGGACTGCGGTAAAGCATATATTAAAGTACCTGAGAAGGACTAGAGATTATATGCTAGTTTACCAAGCAGACGATTTGCTCCCTGTGGGTTATACGGATTCAGATTTCCAATCAGATAGGGACAACAGTAAGTCTACATCAGGCTATGTGTTTACTTTAGGAGGTGGAGCCATTGCATGGAGGAGTGTTAAGCAGAAATACGTTTCGGACTCAACCATGGAAGCTGAGTATGTAGCAGCCTCTGAGGTAGCTAAAGAAACAGTATGGCTCAGGAACTTTCTAATGGACTTAGATGTGATTCCTGGTTTGCCCAAAATCATCACAATTTATTGTGATAATAGCGGTGCAATTGCAAACTCGAAGGAACCACGAGCCCATAAGGCAAGTAAACATATAGAGCGCAAGTACCACCTGATACGAGATATCGTGAAGCGAGGAGAAGTTGTCATCGCCAAGATTGCATCAGCAGATAACCTGGCAGATTCTTTCACTAAGGCCCTTTCAGCAAAAGCTTTCGATCCGCATGTGGAGGGAATGGGAATCAGATGTATGACAGAAGATATGGCAGCTTAGTCATTAGTATAAGTGGGAGATTGTTAGAGTGTATACTGAAAGCCTAAGCTTTTGTAAACATTTATTTTGAATAAAGACACACATTTGGTTAAATTATCTACATTTGTTTGTAATTGTTCAATTAATTTATATTGTAGATAACATAGTATGTGATGTCACATACAGAAGATGATGTTATCAGTACCTTATAAATTATAAATAGTAGCTCACAACAAAAATGGAAAGGAACAAACCATTGGAAGGTCGTAGTGTAATTAGGAATTAGTTTATCTTAACTATATAATTACACTAGTACACTTAGAGTGTATTGAGTAGGACCATTAGAGGTCGTTTCTTTTATACTGACTTTATAAAGGAACAAAGACCTCAGTTATTATGGAAGTGTGTGCTCTTAATCCTAATATAATAACAAGCACATATATTTGATATTTATTTTTTTAATTTATCAATGGGTGAGATTTAGTTCGATAAATCAATAAGCCCGATAAGTTGGGAAATGATATCACTTATAGTGTGTGTTGTTGATTATAAAAGGAAACTGTGTCCTAGTGATCTAGGTTGATAATGTCCCCAAGATGAGCTCATAAGGATTGTCATGTTAAACCCTGCAGGTGGACTTAGTCCGACATGACGATAAGGTTGAGTGGTACTATTCTTGGACTAAGATACTAATTAAATGAGTTGTCAGTAACTCACTTAATTAGTGGACATTTGGCATCTTAAACACAGGGAGACTAACACACTCATAATAAAAAGGAGCCTAAAAATGTAATTTGGGATTGGTGCGGTAGTTCAATAATAGTTCTCTAGTGGAATGAATTATTATTGATAAAATTAAGTTGTGTGTTCGGGGCGAACACGGGATGATTAATTTTATCGGGAGACCAAAACCAATTCCTCCTCTCGGTCCCTATCGTAACCTCTTATTTATAGAGTACTATACCCACCTATACCCACCTTCATACCCATGATGTAGGGGCCGACCAAGCTAGCTTGTGGATCAAGCTAGGGCCGGCCAAGCCTTGGTTCATGGGTGGCCGACCCTAGCTTGAACCCAAGCTTAGGTGGCCGGCTCCCATTAAATTTAAAAGAATTTTAATTTTAAAATTTTCTTATGTGAAAGATATAATTTATTGGAGAGATTAAAAATTAAAATATCTCCTTTAAAAGGATCTACAAAAGATTAAAGAAAGAGATTAGATCTCTTTCCTTATTTGTAGATTGGAAAGATATTTTATTTTTCTCCTTTGTAAATTATTTACATGTTGAAAAATTAAAATTATAGAGATTTCTTTTTATCAGCCATGAAGGGATTTTAAAGGGAAATTTTATTTTTTAAAAATTTTCCGAAGACAAATAAGGAATTTTAATTGTTGATTGAAATTGCCTTGTTTGCTCTTATTGATGTGGCCGACCCAGACATGTCTAATTGGGAAATTTTATTTTATTTTTCTTAATTAATTCATGTCAAAGAAAGTTAAGGAAATTTTATTGTAATTAAATTTCTTTATTTACCAAAGCTAACGAATATAAAAGAGGGGGTTGGGGTGCCTTCATGACACATAACTTTATTATTCTTCTCCCTCTTTTCTTCCTTGGTGTGGCCGACCCCTTTCAAGCTCTCTCTTCTCCTTGTTGTGGCCGAACCTCTTCTTCCTCTTGGAGATCAAGTGGTGGCCGATTTTCTAGCTTGGAGAAGAAGGAGAGAAAGCTTTCATCCCTTGGAGCATTGGTGGTGTTTTCTCTTCTTCCTTGGAGGTGCACTTGATTTGGCCGAACCTTGCAAGGAGAAGAAGAAGGTGCTTTGGTGGTTTCTCATCTCGGAAGATCGTTGCCCACACAACGTCCGAGGTTAGAAGAGGAATACGGTAGAAGACCTAGAGGTTTTTGCTTGCAAAAGAAAATGTATACTAGTATTTTATTTCCGCATCATACTAGTTTTATCTTCATGTAAAAATACCAAATACAAGAGGCATGCGATTCTAGTATTTCGAATTTATTTTCGATGTTGTGTTCTTTGTTATTCTTTTCCTTGTGATTTGATTGTTCTTTTTGGTTGACATAAAGTTATTTAAGGAAATTAAATATTAGCTTTTCTTAAAAGGCTTTGTCTAGACGGTGGTGGTTGTTCCCATATCCAAGAAAGCCATGTGCCTCGCCATGCATTCCTGGAAGCCAATTTAGGAAATTAATATTTAATGGAATTAATAACCTAGGTAATTTGGATCGAACGTGTTAAGTTCCGTAGGAGATTCAAGTCCAAACCTAAAAGAACAAATAGATTAAACTTTGGATCAAACATGTTAAGTTCCGCAGGCGATCCAAGTTTAATTTAAAAGAACACATGGTAGCTAGGAAAAGGTTCAGACCTTTGTACAAAATTTTTGTACAGTGGAACCATTAGGTTTTCCGAGTAGCAACCAACACTCGTTGTATCATATTCTTATGTATATATAAAGGCATTTGTTTATGGTTATTATGCTTACTTGTATTGGTGCCAAATAACTAAGTATAATAGCGTCCTTGAGTAGAAGGTTCTTACCTATATCAATCGATTAGTTGAATCGATAGTGAGATGATATAGGGAACACTACTCTTAATCATTCCTAGTCAAGTATTAACATTCAAGGACAATATTAATGCGACGAGACTAGCATGTAGGTCAACTTGATGACTTGATCTCACAAGTCATGGATATAGAGATATCAAGTTGACACATGGGTATGCATTGGAGAATGTATATTGAATGACCCGCCATGAGAAAGTATCATGGATCGTTATATGAGTGTCATATACTTTCTCATGTGGCTATTAGTATGACTATTGGTCCTTGGACCTGAAATCACCATGGTTCCCTACATAATGAGTTACATACTTTGTCTTCGTCAGACGTCACCCGTAACTGGGTGGACTATTAAGGCGATTACTGAGTATGTAACAAATTATGCGGAGGGATGTGAGTGATGTAGATGAGATCTATCCCTCCTATATAACAGGAGTGACATCGTTATTCTTGATAGAGTGAGACCACTAAGTGCATGGTCATGCCCAAGTGAGTCAATATGAAATATTGAGCTCATTTGATCAGAGTGAGTCTACTTGGAGTTCAAGATTTAGATTGATCAGAGGATGACACCGTCTATGCTTCAGATTTGATCAACCTAGATGTCTAGGATAGAAGGACATTGTCACATATTATGAAGAGTCATAATTAGTAGTCACAAGGTGATGTTGGATCTCAACATTCTTGTAACTTGGGTAGTAATGATGTGTTGCTAGATACCGCTCATTACTTATGCTTCTAAATGTGTTTAGGAGCATTGCCAATGTTACAAGAACCTATAGGGTCACACACAAAGGGCAATTAGATGGAGATTAGGTTCATTTGATGAACCAAGAGGATTAGGTTCATGTGATGAACCAAATTGGATTAAGAGTAATCCAAAGTAAACTAATTGAGTTGAACTCAATTTGGTTCATGTGTTAAATGAGTCTAATTTAGACTTAGACTCATTGAGCCAATTTAATTTAATGAATAGAGATTCATTAAATTAAAATTGACTTGAACCAATGGTTAGATTTGATCAACCATGGGAGAGAAAAAGATCAAGTTTGACTTGACTTAAGTAGGAAGATAAAGAGTCAAGTTTTGACTTGACCAATGCCACATCATCAAGGCTTCTTCATTTGGTCAAGTTTGACTTGACCAAATGCCACCTTATGGAGAAGATCAAGAGACTTGACTCTTGATATTCCATGGGGGTTTAAAAGCATAAAGTGGCCGACCACTTTGGTGGGGGTTACTATAGTGAATTGATTTTTCATTCAAGGCTTCTTCTTCCTCTCTACCTTTCTTCTCTCCCTCTCCTCCACCATTGCTGATCCTCTAAGGTTGCTAGCACATCTTTAAAGGTTCTCTCCATCGATTTGTTCGTGTGGATACACATAGAGGGTTGTACACTTGACAACCTTGAGATCCGACGAACCTTGGACGAGCGGGATTTGTGAAGGGCTTCGCATCAAGGGTAATCTTTTTCTTTGAAGATCTAGTGTAGATCTAGGTTAGAGAAACTCGTACACGTAGAAAATTTTGTTTTATAACTTTGCACGGATCCGGTGGCATGAGATTCGGGGTTTTCGCAACGCAAAAAGTGATTTTTACAGCCCGAAAAACCCAACAGTGGTATCAGAGCCACGTGCGAAGCATGTATGAGTTTCGTTTGTATTTTTATGGAAAATATCAGTTCTATAACTTTCTGTAAATTTATGATTTTTATGTATTTTATGGGTATTTTTCTCGTAGAAGCGAAGCAACAAGTGTTTGAACACTTGTAGGCTTCGACTACCAAGAAATACCTTCCGAATCGGCAAGGTCTCACCCAAAATGATTTGGGACAACGGGCTAAGGCACTGTAGGATTGTTTAGGAACACTCGCGATGATTATATCGCAAGTAGGGGTGCTGCCCCTAACCCCGCAAGGGGCTTTGTTCCGCGATCGCGTCCGAAAATCGCTAATCGGGACCGTCGGAAAGTTGTGTCTCATAAAATCATAAAAATATTAGAAAAATTACAGAAATGTATGGAAATCACATAATTTAGAATTATGTATCATTTTGTGATGGTCATGGCTCAAAGAACCCAATTTGATTGGAAATATGTGTTGTAATTCATAATATGACCTGCGCGCCATTTTGAGTGTTTGTGCGTGTTGTACTTGATTCGCGACCTGCGCGTCGTACCCTTCTAATTATATTCCTGTTGTAAAATAGTTTTAGACTCAAATGTAACTCAAGTTTCACCTTTTTGTAATGTACAAAATGAGGCGGTGGAAGGTCCACTCGAGGAGGAGTTACGAGGAGGGTGCGAGCAACATATGACGACCAAAGGGAGGAGCTTGGAGAAGCTATTGACCCTAGGTTGACCAACCGATCTTCTCATTGGCTTGAGAAGATCGTAGTAGGGCCATGACTAATCACAAAATTTAATTAATTGCTTGTGTGTGTGTATGTGATGCATGCTAGATTAGTAATTAATTAGTGCCTTAACGATTAGATTCGATCTAAATCGCGTACTTGATACACATCGTCGATTAGATTAGATCTCAATCACGTCAACTCGAAATGCCTACCATGTCGTGATACCCATCACTACCTCGATCACACGTTGTTGTTGAATCTGCCAAAGCAGAGCAACACATATTATCTTGGTAGAGTGCAGAGAGATAATCTTGGTCCCGCCTATCAATGCATGGGTGAGTACAACTCAATTAGATTGAGTAACTAGTTAACTCAATTGGATCGAGTTTAACTATAGACATTTTCCAATGGTTGGTAGATAGGTCAAAATCACATTTATATTAACTCTTGGGCGATTTAGCCAAAGCTAACTCAAGTTTTAGTATACATGCGGATCTTGATTCTATAAACAAGAGTTGCATAGAGATGTAATTGGTAATTAGTTACCTACCGATCATACTAAGTCTTGGGTGATTTAGCCAAAGCTAACTCAAGGCGTAGTATAATGTGGATCTTGTCCCTCATGAATTATAGCTAGTTAGAATATAGTAAGTATGGTTTGACCACGTCCATGACTTGATTCTACAAAGATCTATAATTCAGTGGGAGCATCATTTAATTAAAGGCCTAATTAAATGATTAATAGAATATGATATTTATTTTTTACATTTTTCTGTTGTAGATTGTCATGTCGTTAAACACGAACTCCTTCTCCCTGCGTTCTGTCCTTGATAAGGACAAGCTCAATGGAGCTAACTTCCTGGACTGATACAGAAACCTGAGAATCGTTCTCACACAAGAACGAAAACTGTACGTCCTGGAGCAACCCATTCTCGAGGCACCTCCTGCCACTACCACACGAGCTGACCGAGATGCTTACAAGAAGCATCAAGATGACACATTGGATGTGTCATGTTTAATGCTCGCGACCATGAACTTTGAGCTTCAGAAGCAACATGAGTTGATGGGTGCTTATGATATGGTTGAACATCTTCGCCAACTATATCAAGGACAAGCGAGGCATGAGAGATTCGAGATCTCTAAGGCACTATTTCAGTACAAGATGCAAGACAGGACTCCCGTAGGTCTATATGTACTCAAGATGATTGGGTACATAGAAAACCTACAGAGGTTGGGATTTCCACTTGGCCAAGAGCTGGCCACTGACCTGATCTTGCAATCCTTGCCAGATAACTATAGTCAATTTGTTCTAAATTACAACATGAACGAAATTGACAAGTCGCTGCCCAAGCTGCTTAGCATGTTAAGAACTGCTGAGCTCAACCTTAAGAAGGTTAAGCCCAACTCTATTCTGATGGTTCAGAAACATAAGGGAAAGGGCAAGCCTAAAGGTAAGGGAAAGTCTCAAGCCAAGGGTAAAGGCAAGATACTGAAACCCAAAGGAGGGGTTGCCAAGGATGCTACCTGCTTCCACTGCGGTAAGACCGGGTACTGGAAGAGGAACTGCAAAGTGTACATGGAAGATCTTAAGAAGAAGAGAAGTGAGACTTCCACTTCAGGTATATATGTTATAGAAGTCAATCTATCTATTTTTTCATCATGGGTATTAGATACCGGATGTACTTCTCACATTTGTACTAATATGCAGGCGCTGAGAAATAGCAGAGCATTGACGAAAGGCGAGGTGAACCTACACATAGGCAATGGAGCACGGGTTGCTGCTGTTGCTGTAGGAATTTATTCTTTGCCCTCTGGGCTTGTACTAGAATTGGATGATTGTTGTTACGTGTCTGCTCTGACTAAGAACATTATATCAGTTTCTTGTTTAGACAAGAAAGACTTTTCATTTATAATAAAGAACAAATGTTGTTCATTTTATTTAAATGATATATTCTATTGTAGTGCACCTCTGATGAACGGACTCTATATTCTAGACCTTGAGAACCCTATCTATAACATAAGTACCAAGAGGTTCAAGTAAATAACATGAACCAAACATATATCTGGCACTGTCGCTTAGGTCATATAAATGACAAACGCTTATTCCAACTCCATAAAGATGGTTTGCTGGACTCATTTGATTTTGAATCTTATGAGACATGCGAGTCATGCCTACTGGGCAAGATGACCAAGACTCCCTTTAGTGGACACAGCGAGAGAGCGACTGACTTGTTAGGACTTATACATAGTGATGTATGTGGCCCTTTCAATATCGCTGCCAGGGGTGGTTATAGGTACTTCATTACATTTACTGATGACTTCAATAGATATGGTTATGTGTATCTGATGACACATAAGTCAGAATCTTTTGAAAAGTTCAAAGCATTCAAGAATGAAGTACAAATTCATTAGCTTGGCAAGAGTATTAAGATACTTCGATCAGATTGAGGTGGTGAATACCTTAGCCATGAGTTTCATGACTATCTAGCTAAGTGTGGGATTTTATCTCAACTCACTCCTCCTGGAATACCACAGTGGAATGGTGTATCCGAAAGGAGGAATTGTACCTTATTAGATATGGTACGGTCTATGATGAGTCATACAGATCTTCCCATGTATCTTTGGGGCTATGCTCTAGACACAACAACCTTCATTCTCAACCGAGTTCCATCTAAGGCTGTAATAAAGACACCATATAGGATATGGACTGGGAGAGATGTCCAGGTGTCTTTTATGAGGATTTGGGGTTGTGAGGCTTACGTTCGACGTCAAGTCTCGGACAAATTGGGACCTAAATCTGATAAGTGCTATTTTATTGGATATCCCAAGGAAACGAAGGGATATTACTTCTACATTCCCAATCAACACAAGATAGTTGTGGCTAAGACTGGGGTATTTCTAGAAAGGGATTTTGTTTCTAGAAAGATTAGTGGGAGTACGTTCGATCTTGAAGAAGTTCAAGATGTGGACCATAACACTGAAGCCTCGATGGAAGTTGAACTGGAACCACAAAGTGTTGTGGATGATGTTGCTCCACAAGGAGTTGAGGAACAACAAACAGTTCAGGTAGACCTACCTCTTCGCATGTCTGATAGGGTACGTCGTCAGCCTGAGAGATACTCATTTCTCTTGTCTGACCATGATGACGTTGTGCTCATTGAGGATGAGCCTACCTCCTATCAGGAAGCTATGATAAGACCAGATTCCGAGAAATGGCTAGAGGCCATGAGATCCGAGATGGAATCCATGTACACTAACCAAGTATGAACTTTGGTTGATCCACCTGAAGGGATCAAACCCATTGGGTGTAAGTGGTCTTTAAGAGAAAGACTGACATGGATGTACTTATTTATAAGGGTCGCTTGGTAGCTAAAGGTTTCAAGCAAATTCATGGTATTGACTATGATGAAACTTTTTCTTCAGTAGCGATGTTTAAATCCATTCGGATCATGCTTGCTATTGCAGCGTACCACGATTATGAGATCTGGCAGATGGATGTCAAAACCGCGTTTCTGAATGGAAATCTGCTCGAGAATGTGTACATGACACAACCTGAGGGTTTTTTAGATCCACAGCATACTGCCAGAGTATGCAAGCTGCATAGGTCCATTTATGGACTAAAGCAAGCTTCTCGGAGCTGGAATCTTCGATTCGATGATGCGATTAAACAGTTTGGTTTCATCAAGAATGAAGATGAACCTTGTGCCTACAAGAAGGTTGTAGGGAACACAGTTGTCTTCCTTATATTGTATGTGGATGACATACTACTCATTGGGAAAGACATCCCTTTGTTGCAGTCTGTCAAGACTTGACTAGGGACTTGTTTCTCAATGAAGAACTTAGGTGAAGTATCCCGCATTCTAGGCATACAGATCTATAGAGATAGATCTATGAGATTGCTTGGCCTAAGTCAGAGTATATACATTGACAAGGTATTACTTCAGTTTTCCATGCAGAACTCCAAGAAGGGATTTCTGCCGATGTCACATGGTGTGAGTCTTTCGAAGACTCAAGGTCCCTCTTCTAGAGAGGAGAGAGACCGCATCGATCAGATCCCTTATGCTTCAGCCATAGGATCTATCATGTACGCCATGATATGTACTCATCCTGATGTCTCATATGCTTTGAGCATGACGAGCAGATACCAGTCAGATCCAGGTGAAAGTCACTGGATAGCAGTCAAGAATATTCTTAAGTACTTGAGAAGGACTAAAGAATATTTCTTGATATATGGAGATGATGTCGAGCTAGCTGCAAAGGGCTATAGTGATGCTAGCTTCCAAACTGATCAGGATGATTATCGATCGCAGTCTAGGTTCGTGTTTTGTATAAATGGTGGTGTTGTGAGCTGGAAGAGTTCGAAGCAGGACACAGTTGCTGATTCTACAACAGAAGCTGAGTATATTGCTGCATCAAAAGCAGCAAAGGAGGCGGTTTGGATCCGCAAGTTCATTACTGAGCTTGGGGTGGTTCCTGGCATAGCTGATCCCATAGAGCTCTATTATGACAACAATGGAGCAATAGCACAGGCTAAGGAACCTCGCTCAAACCAACAGACCAAACACATACTACGACACTTCCATCTCATTCGAGAGATCATCGATAGAGGAGATGTGAAGATTTGCAGAGTACCCACTGAGGCTAACATCGCAGAACCCTTGACCAAGGCTTTGGCATAGAGAAAGCATGATGGTCACACTAGGTCATTGGGCCTTAGTGCCTATACTGATTGACACTAGTGCTAGTGGAAGATTGTTAGTTAGAGCCCTAGAGCCAATCATTTGATGATTGTTGTATGGACTCGTTGTATCATATTCTTATGTATATATAAAGGCATTTGTTTATGGTTATTATGCTTACTTGTATTGGTGCTAAATAACTAAGTATAATAGCGTCCTTGAGTAGAAGGTTCTTACCTATATCAATCGATTGGTTGAATCGATAGTGAGATGATATAGGGAACATTACTCTTAATCATTCATAATCAAGTATTAATATTCAGGGACAATGTTAATGCGACGAGACTAGCATGTAGGTCAACTCGATGACTTGATCTCACAAGTCATGGATATAGAGATATCAAGTTGACACATGGGTATGTATTGGAGAACTTATACTGAATGACCCGCCATGAGAAAGTATCATGTATCGTTATATGAGTGTCATATACTTTCTCATGTGACTATTAGTATGACTATTAGTCCTTGGAGTTGAAGTCACCATGGTTTCCTACATAATAAGTTACATACTTTGTCTTCGTCAAACGTCACCCATAACTGGGTGGACTATAAAAGCGATTACTGAGTATGTAACAAATTATGCGGAGGGATGTGAGTGATGTAGATGAGATCTATCCCTCCTATATAACAGGAGTGACATCGTTATTCTTGATAGAGTGGGACTATTAAGTGCATGGCCATGCCCAAGTGAGTCAATATGAGATATTGAGCTCATTTGATTAGAGTGAGTCTACTTGGAGTTCAAAATTTAGATTGATCAGAGGATGACACCGTCTATGCTTCAGATTTGATCAACCTAGATGTCTAGGATAGAAGGACATTGTCACATATTGTGAAGAGTCACAATTAGTAGTCACAAGGTGACGTTGGATCTCAACATTCTTGTAACTTGGGTAGTAATGATGTGTTGCTAGATACTGCTCATTACTTATGCTTCTAAATGCGTTTAGGAACATTGCCAACATTACAAGAACCTATAGGGTCACACACAAAGGGCAATTAGATGGAGATTAGGTTCATTTGATGAACCAAGAGGATTAGGTTCATGTGATGAACCAAATTGGATTAAGAGTAATCCAAAGTAAACTAATTGAGTTGAACTCAATTTGGTTCATGTGTTAAATGAGTCTAATTTAGACTTAGACTCATTGAGCCAATTTAATTCAATGAATAGAGATTCATTAAATTAAAATTGACTTGAACCAATGGTTAGATTTGATCAACCATGGGAGAGAAAAAGATCAAGTTTGACTTGACTTAAATAGGAAGATAAAGAGTCAAGTTTTGACTTGATTTTGACTTGACCAATGCCACATCATCAAGGCTTCTTCATTTGGTCAAGTTTGACTTGACCAAATGCCACCTCATGGAGGAGATCAAGAGACTTGACTCTTGATATTCCATGGGGGTTTAGAAGCATAAAGTGGCCGACCACTTTGGTGGGGGTTACTAGAGTGAATTGATTTTTCATTCAAGGCTTCTTCTTCCTCTCTACCTTTCTTCTCTCCCTCTCCTCCACCATTGCTGATCCTCTAAGGTTGCTAGCACATCTTTAAAGATTCTCTCCATCGATTTGTTCGTGTGGATACACATAGAGGGTTGTACACTTGACAACCTTGAGATCCGGCGAACCTTGGACTAGCGGGATTTGCGAAGGGCTTCGCATCAAGGGTAATCTTTTTCTTTGTAGATCTAGTGTAGATCTAGGTTAGAGACACTCGTACACGTAGAAAATTTTGTTTTATAACTTCGCACGGATTCGATGGCATGGGATTCGGGGTTTCCGTAACGCAAAAAGCGGTTTTTGCGGCCCGAAAATCCAACAATGAAGATATTCGTCCAATGGGGTAAAAGGCAGCAAAAAGAAAGAGAAAAGACAAAGTAAAATCGACCATGGAGGATCTGACAGTAAACTATAACAATATTATCACAAAGTTCACTGAGTACACAAGCGTGAAGAAGTCCGAAGTCGATTTGAAACAAAAACAACTCGAAGTAGAGGAGATTAAGGCAAAAGCTGCATTGTCCAAATCTGAAGCTAAGAATTGTCACTTGAAGTTGAAGGAGTACGAAATATTGAACAAAGACACCTCGCAGATGACAAATGGAGCAGCTTATCATACATGAATGCCTATGCAAGGATATTATGTCAAGATGGAATATCTAAATTGTTTACTTAACGCTCATTTTCTAGTATTATTATATTTTCGAGTGATTGTAATTTTTAATTATTGTATTTCTCATTTAGATTAATGTGATTTTTAATTATTATAATTTTGTAAAATAGTAATAATTATAATTTTATAAATAATAATAATAATAATAATTTAAATATTTTAAAATATATTTATTTAATATGGTATAATGTTAAAATGAGTGAGTGGACGGTGGACCCCATGAATAATGAGTAAAGAATGTGGATGAAAGAAGAATGTTGTTATAACGAATATGTGACAGTAAACTTCACGCTTTTTGATGAGATGATGAGTATTATAGTACTAGAGCATTATAAATGCTCTTACCATCGTAAAAGCAAACTCGCGTGGTGGGATTCGAATGCAGTCCACGCTCGCGCATGAATATGCGCGAGCTGGCACGTCCGTGAATGTCACGGTGAAATCGCGGCGTGCGACGGAGACACGCGCTTGTCGGCAGACAGAATTGTTAGTTGGAGTCGTACCAGATGTTTGTTCTTATTTAAAAGACAATAAATGGTTAATGATTAACATGCATCACAAAATGTAGAGAGTAACGAGGACGTACCATGCTTACGAAAGCTTATATATATATATATATATACCAGACATTTAGATATGATCTGGATATATATTTATTCTGATTTATTTTTATAAGAAAAAATGAAAAATTTTTAAAATATGATATTCGCTTTCTTTCTATCGTATTCTTCGATTCTTCAATTAGTATCAGAGTGAGGTCATTCTTCACTAAATTAATCATCGGGAAAAGCATGAGCCAGAGTCATAATCCAAGATCGAACCATATGGGTGAAACCTTGAATAAAGTAGAGGAGACTTTGAGCATGTGAAAAGTGACTCGATGCTTGAGGGGAATCCTGTGGTCCTTTGTTTGAGGAGGAATTGTTGGGATTGTAAGATTGTAAACATAGTCTCATATTGAAAACATATGGAAAAGATCATAGGTTTATAAGAAAAAGATATCTCCATTACCATGAGACCTTTTGGGTAGAGCTCAAGAGCAAAACCATGAGGACTTAGGCTCAAAGTGGATAATATCATGTCATTGTCGAGATATCTAAATTTTTTCTGATCCTACCATGAGGGCTCTGATACCATTTGTTGTACCCAAATGATGTCCACATATTTCCACAATGACATGATATTGCCCACTTTAGGCTTAGACCCTCATGACTTTTCTCTTGGGCTCTATCCAGCCTAATGCTAATAGAGATATTCTACATCCTTTTAAACCGATGATCTTTATCAAATCTTTCCAATGTGAGAATTTGATTGAACTCCAACAATCCTCCCTTAAACGAAAGACCACAATTACTCTCATGGTCCGAGCCTCCCCGCGTGCATTTAGTCATCCTGACCTGCTCCGTCCTCCTTGCAAGCATCCGGTCACACTGACCTACTCACCTCAAGTATCCGAACACCTTGATTTGCTCCAAGTTTCCCCGTAAACATCCGATCATGCTTGAGCCTCCCTTATATATATATATATATATATATATATATATATATATATATATCCTACGGACCTTTTTTACGGAACCATACGGACAAACTCACGTGGCATATCTTTCTCATTATTTCTTATTGCGTCATCCTATTTTTCCTTATTTTCTTTTCCTCTCGTCGCCGCCGAAGCCTCGTGATCCTCCTTGTCGTCACCACAGCAGTCTCTCACCGCGCCTGCTCTCTCTCTCGCCGCGATCCTCCTCGTCGCCACAGCAGTCTCTCGCCGAAGCCTCGCGATCCTCCTCGCCACACCTGCTCTCCCTCTCAGGCTGAAGCCTCGCGATCCTCCTTGCCGTGCCTGCTCTCTCTCTCGCCGCAGCGGATCAAAACTGTGCCCTAGCTCGCCACGAACACGACAGGCTTGCGCACTTGCTAAGCCGCCCTCTCTCGATGTAAGGTCTCCTAATCATTAGTTAAGGAATTTGAATAAGGTAAAATAAAATTGATAAATCAAGATCTCATGAGAGACAATAAAGGAAATCATCCACTAAATTTTCTTAGGAAATTTAAACTAATTGGTACGACATCATGAAACTACTAAATAAAGGGATTAAATGGGAGTACCCTAGGTTAGGGATTAATTTCCCTAGGTATTAAAACCTAGGTATAAAAGCCTAGCTCAACCATTTCCCCCGCACCCAACTACTGTGCCAAAAAAAAAAATCACCACCTCACCTCTTCAATCACTCACTGGGCTCGATCGAACAGGTAACCAAGTTCAGAACCCTGTTCCAGCATCTCCCCATCTCGACGACTTCATGGGAGCATCGTGGGCGGGGAGTCCAGCGAAGACCATCGGCGGCTACGTCTAGGGGAAGGGTTTCTTCAAGAGAGATGCAGAAGGGAAGGCAAGTATATCTAATTGTGTTGACACGGGATCCCTAAGTTATAGGAGATGAGCTCCGGTGGTTTGTAAGGATCGTGACGCAAATTATGCGATGATGTTTTGGTTTTAGCCGAGGTTTCAGCATTTCTCTTTGATTCGATGATGGTTTTTGAGGCTATTTCTTGTAAACGTGATTGTCGTGAGGTTTCATCCGGATGATGGCTTTAATCAGAATGTTACGTGCTTTTATCGTGATGCGAGTTTGGCTTCCAGTGCGAATGTGCTTCATATCGGGAGATGTTGCGTTGATTTGTTTCCGTGGATTGGGTGTCTTTACAGTGGTGTACGGTTTCCAATTGAGATTTCATTGAATTCTTGCTTGTTATTTTTCTAGTTTCTAGATTTTCGCCTGTGAATTCTGTTATTGTTGGGGTTCGTATGTCGTGGATTGTTTGGTTTTGGGAGTTCTCGGTTGTCGATTGGTTATGGGAAGGTTCGATTTTGTTTTCCTTTGAGTAGTGGAAGCCGTGAGTTTTCTTGCAGGAAACCTGTTTGTTAGAATGTCTGAGTGAGAGATTAAGTGAAGAGTGTGGGGTTTTCTATGGAGTTCGATTTTGGATTGGTTTTGTGAGATCTCTAAGTCGATTTAGAGCTTGATTTGTTTCCTTCCGTGCTGTATGCCGTCTTTGGTTTTCTTCAAATAGTTGGGGATTCGGGTTGTTTTTAATTCAAAGTAATCTTGTTCTGGTTCCTTGAAAGTGGTTAAACTACTTCGGTAGATGACTTAGGTGGTGGCGGAAACTTCAGTTGATGTTTTGGAAAGTTGGTCTAAATTCTATCTACTGTTGAGGTGTGGTAGATTTAATGATTTCTTCCTTAAGTTCATAGTTCTGCATTATTTATGCTATGGCCCAGCATGTTAAGATTAGAAAAATGTTTTAACATGTGGCAAGTAGAAAGCTCTTCTATAAATATTCGTTAGATAAGCATGACTGTGGTAAGAATATAGTCCATTTTCCTTTACTACTCATGAATGACGGCAAAGAATGATACTGTTTATTGTTTATGTGTAACTGCAAAGAACGATACCATTCTTGTATGACTGCAACAAATGATAAGGATAATTAAGTTTATTTACTATAGCTAATATAATGAGTATGAGCATATGTGGTAGCAATACGGGATGTGTAACCTGGGATAAGCTCCAGGGAGGGCCCATCCAAACTTAACTGATAAATTATATATGGTAGCTTCGACTATATGACTGACTGCATGATCTCTAGGAGGTACCTCTAGGTTCATGGGACTGTTAACTGGCTCTAATTGTGGTTACCGGATATATGACATATTCACTCTAGTAGCTAGTGTTGGTTGCTACTCGGAAAACCTAATGGTTCCACTGTACAAAAATTTTTGTACAAAAGTCTGAACCTTTCCTAGCTACCATGTGTTCTTTTAAATTAAATTTGGATCGCCTGCGGAACTTAACACATTTGATCCAAAGTTTAATTTACTTGTTCTTTTAGGTTTAGACTTGGATCTCCTGCGGAACTTAACACCTTAGATCCAAATCACCTAGGTTATTAATTTCATTAAATATTAATTTCCAGAATTGGCTTCCAGGACTGCATGGCGAGGCACATGGCCTACTTGGATATGGGAACAACCACCACCGCCTAGGCAAAGCCTTTTAAGGAAAGCTAATATTTAATTTCCTTAAATAACTTTAGGTCAACCGAAAAGAACAATCAAATCACAAGGAAAAGAAAAACAAAATAACACAACATCGAAAACAAATTCGAAATACTAGAATCGCATGCCTCTTTTATTTGGTAATTTTACATGAAGATAGAACTAGTATGATGCGGAAATTAAATACTAGTATACCTTTTCTTTTGTAAGCAAAAACCTCTAGGTCTTCTACCATATTCCTCTTCTAACCTCGGACATTGTGCGGGCAACGATCTTCCGAGATGAGAACCCACCAAAGCACGTTCTTCTCCTCCTTGCAAGATTCGGCCAAACCAAGTGCACCTCCAAGGAAGAAGAGAAACCACCAACCAAGCTCCAAGGGATGAAAGCTTTCTTTACTTCTTCTCCAAGCTAGAATCCGGCCACCACTTGATCTCCAAGGAAGATGTGAGGTTCGGCCACAAAGGATGGAGAGAAGAGAAAGAGGATGGCCGGCCACACCAAGGAAGAAAAGAGGGAGAAAAATAATAGAGGTTGTTCACCACGAAGGCTCCCAAAAACCCTCTCTTTTATAATCCTTAGCTTTGGCAAATAAGAAAATTTAATTATAATAAAATTTCCTTAACTTTCCTTGACATGAATTGATTAAGAAAAATTAAACAAAATTTCCTAATCCTTTATGTCATGGCCGACCACATCATTAAGAGCAAACACGGCAATTTCAATCAACAATTAAAATTCCTTATTTGTCTTCGGAAATTTTTAAAAAAATAAAATTTTCCTTTAAAATCCCTTCATGGTTGATAAAAAGAAATTTCTATAATTTTAATTTTTCAACATGTGAAAAATTTACAAAGAAGAAAAATAAAATATCTTTCCAATCTACAAATAAGGAAAGAGATCTAATCTCTTTCTTTAATCTTTTGTAGATCCTTTTAAAAAAGATATTTTAATTTTAAACCTCTCCAATAAATTATATCTTTCACATAAGAAAATTTTAAAATTAAAATTCTTTTTAATTTAATGGGGGTCGGCCACCTAAGCTTGGGTTCAAGCTAGGGCCGGCCACGCATGAACCCACAAGCTAGCTTGGCCGGCCCCTACATCATGGGTATGAAGGTGAGTATAGGTGGGTATAGTACTCTATAAATAAGAGGTTACGATAGGGACCAAGAGGAGGAATTGGTTTTGGTCTCCCGATAAAATTAAGCATCCTGTGTTCGCCCCCGAACACACAACTTAATTTTATCAATAATAATTCATTCCACTAGAGAATTATTATTGAACTACCGCACCAATCCCAAATTACATTTTGGGCTCCTTCTTATTATGAGTGTGTTAGTCTCCCTGTGTTTAAGATGTCGAATGTTCACTAATTAAGTGAGTTACTGACAACTCATTTAATTAATATCTTAGTCCAAGAGTAGTACCACTCAACCTTATCGTCATGTCGGACTTGATGGATCGAAAGCGCTAGAGGGGGGGGGGGGGGTGAATAGCGCTCGTGACTATTTTATTTTTCGAAATCGTAAATCGTACGTGAAACTGATAGAGTAATAAGCAGCGGAATAAAGACAGTCAAAC
Source organism: Zingiber officinale (assembly GCF_018446385.1). Taxonomy (NCBI): domain Eukaryota; kingdom Viridiplantae; phylum Streptophyta; class Magnoliopsida; order Zingiberales; family Zingiberaceae; genus Zingiber; species Zingiber officinale. The sequence continues at coordinate 1,906,337 of NC_055987.1, read as the reverse complement.
ACAGAGACACAGGGAATTACTTTGTTCGGAGCCTAAGGCGACTCCTACTAGAAGGCCCGCGATCCTTGATCGCTTCCGGTGGGAAACAACTATAATATCGTGAATAAGTACACGGAAATAAGTACAACTGGAATTGAAATAATACCGACAACAAAATAATAACTGAAGCTTTAGGTCGTAGTATTATATGACACTTTAAGTCGTTTCTTGGCGATTACAGTGAAGGAAGGCTTGTTGATTGTTGTGTTGGCACCTCAACCCTCTTTTATATGATATTGAGCGCTGATCTTTCGGGCGCTGGAGTGACGTGTCCAACCAACCAGGATGCTCCACGTGGCGAAGTCGCGGTAGGGATAAATTTGATCCCGGGCGCCCGGACCTGTTCCTTTTTTCCAGCAGGTTCCTCACCGCAAACAAAGGTTAGTCAAGCAAAATACCTAAGAGCAGTGTTAGAATCGATAAAACAAAGTAAGGAATAACTATCTTGGATCGTCAAAGTCGACGGTTCCATTTGAAACCTAGGTCGACGACACCTCTTTTCCCTACGGGCAGCGTCCTCACCTACTCCCTCGGGAGAGATTACGATGCCGTCGATCCTCCAGACCAACTGGACTTATCGTCTAGGGTTACCACCCCCTAGGACCTAGGGTTACCACCCCCTAGGGTTTTTCTCCACCTAGGGTTACCGCCCCCTAGGACCTAAGGTTACCGCCCCTTAGGGTTTTCCTCCACCAAGGGTTACCGCCCCCTAGGACCTAAGGTTACCGCCCCTTAGGGTTTTCCTCCACCTAGGGTTACCGCCCCCTTGGACCTAAGGTTACCACCCCTTAGGGTTTTTCACCTGCCTAACCGCAGCTAGGACTTTCCTGAAACACTCATTCAAACATATTAGATCACACACTAACTTAACTTTGAATCCTTTGCCATTATCAAAACCAAGGTTCGATCGTCGGATGCTTCCCGCACCAACAATCTCCCCCTTTTTGATAATGGCAACCGAAATTCAATATTAAGTAAAAGATATGTATAAGCACAAGAAACAGGATAAGCGTGATAGCAAGATAAATATCGCTCCCCCTTAATACAAGCTCTCTTTTAAAATATTTTCTTTGAATTTCTCTACTCTTTCTTTGACTTGAATTTCTCTACTCTCCTCCTTTGCCATATATCAACAATGAGCTAGTTTTTGAAAAATTTTCAAAGCACAATTTTCAACTTCAGAAATTGTCAAACAAAATTTTCAACTTTAGAAATTTTCAAACAAGATTTTCAATTTCAGAGATTTTCAAACAAAATTTTCAAAAATTTTTCAACTTGAAAATCAAAATTTCCAAAATTTTCTTAAACTTTGATTTTCAACTTGAATTCAAAATTAATTTTCACAAACAAATGTCTAAATTCATTTAAATTCAAAGTTTTAAATAATTTTAACTTAACGAATTTTTGAAAAAGTTTCAGCTTAAATGTCTTTCTAACAAAAATTTTCAAAGTAGAGGACACTTGAAAGTTTTAAATTTGGAGAAGGTTTTTGAGAAAGCTGCTTAAGGCATGTTTTTGAAATGAATTTCAAGAATACTTAAGGCAAAGGAGAAAGATTGTCCATATATATATATATATATATATATATATATATATATTTTAATAGCTTGCCATTTGTTTTAGTAAGGTATCAGAGCCCTAAAGTCCAAGCATGAGTCAAGATTTGTTTTGATCAGGTATCAGATCCCTTAGGTACAGAGATGCTTAAACTTATTATCTCCTCCACCAACTGTCTAACCGTTTAGCTACTTGCTAATTGCCTAGAGGGCAACAGTGTTCACTTGGTTAGTCAAGTCAAGTCAATTGATCCAGTTAGATTTGACTAAGGCTGGAAGACTTGATTTGATTACTTTTAGTGACGTATTTAACGCCCAGACTCATATTGATGCACAGAAATAAGCATTCTCGAGTCCAGGCTGTATCCTATGCATCTCACACCGTTCTATGTTTTACAAACACAATCAAGGTATACCTAGGTGTTTGTGAGATGCTCTGGCTGAGTCCTGGGGGAACATGATTTCTAGGGGAAATCCTAGGCTAAACCCAACTTTTGAAAGTCTAGTAAAGTAGGGATTTTGAAAAATCAAGTTTTGCCTAGAATTTTGAAAATGTTATTAAAAGACTGATCTATTAGATTAAGGTATAGTCAATCAAGTCTGAAGTAAACCAGTCTATTAGATTAAATAGATAACAGAGTCATAATAGAGCTGCTACATGCTGTATTAGAGTCATAATAGAGCTACAGTCAGAGCTACTGAGATGATGAGGGAGGTGGTCCGGAACCCAGCGACCGGAGTAGTGTCAGGAGCTCAGTGTGACGAGCTCGATCGTCCTCTCGTAGATCTCGGCGCAGGTCGGAGAGCTCCTGTCGTACGTCTTGTCGTAAGTCGGAGACCTCCTGTCGGACCTCTCGTCGAAGATCGGAGACCTCTCGCCGCATGGACTGATGAAACTCGGAGCTCTCGTGCTGGAGACTCAACATAGCCCTCTCTAGTCCGGAAACTCGATCAGCTAGAGTGCGAGGAGCTGGGTGTGGTGCTCGAGGTGGTGGTGGGGCAGGAGCAGCCTCCTCAGGAAATAGTGCTAACATGAACTCATCTTGCTCTACCTCCCCCGCCTGCTGGTGCTGTGCCCCCCTACGCCAGGACATGGTACCCTCGTCGTCTATATGGATATTTGCTAGGGAAAAGTTCCTAGCTCCTATGATGTCAAACTCGGTCATGTGGCGGATGTCACCTCCGGTGACATCAATGTGCAATGAGGACATGTAAGCTGTCAGAATGTGACAGTAAGACATATGTACTCGTCTGCTGGTCACGTATCCGGCTGTGTAAATAATAGTGGAAAAGATGTGTAGGCTAATGTCTATGTCTAACCTATGACACATGGCATAGAGAAGAAAGGAGTGAAATGGACGCATCACCGCAATGTCGTGAGTGGTCAGCGGTAGAATACAAAGCACTAGAACCCTATAAAGGGCGTAGTCCTGAATTCTAAGGTTAAGTGACCTAAACTGGGTCTCAGTGGGATCACACTGGTCCTCAAAGAAATACGAATAAATCGTATCGAGGGTAATGTGTGAGTAGGGATCTCCAAAATGTAGCTCTCTAGGAGGATAGCATAAAAAGGTACAGGATGACTCTCGTAACCCTAGAAACTCACGAATGGTGGTGGGAGATAATGTGATATCTGTGCCAGCTGCCCTAGTGGTATAGGAGTAGTCGTCTACTTTCACTAGGTTGTTGTAAAATTCGGCACATAAACTTATGTTTACTGGGCTGGTGCACTCAACAAGGTTTCGCAACCTATAGTGGCTTATAGCCTCGGAGACTGGAATACAAGAGCGTAGAAAGAACGATCTATCTATACATTTGGTTCTAATGGCCATGTAATTTGTTGACATAAACTTAATCCTAAGTTCTTCGGTGGGAAACCTAGGGTCAATGCTAGGTGTAGAGGGCCCAGCACCAGATTTAGAACGCTTCCTAAATTTCAAACTAATATTACACTAAGAAATAAACAAGTATTATAAGAAATAAAGTTTAGGAGAGGATAGAATTTTTACCGAGGAGCCATTGTAAGAAATTTTTAGAACTGACGACCTCGGTTGAGTCACGACTCCGTATCAACTGCGGAAAATTTTAATTTTGAAAGTCTTCGCAGGGAAGCTAAAAAGCTTTAAGGAAAACTTGGGTGCAAGGGTAGGGGGCGCCTGCTGCCCCCTATATATAAGGGAGTCCGAGCGCCCGGATGTGTTACGGGCGCTCGGGGTCGTGTGAGGCGGGGCGCCCGGGACCTCTGCGGGTGCCCTGAGTCAGAATACCGGGGGCGCCCACCCCCGGTTTTTGACCTTGTTTCGTTCGTTTTTTTTTTTAAATTTAATTTAATTTATTAATAACATTTAATTTAATTAAAAAAATGTTTAAAAAACGTTTGATCTAATTTGATTTTAAATTAAGTAGTTTGGAGATTTTTGAGTTAATTTAATTTTAAAAAATGTTTAACTTAACTTAAGTAAGATTTAAAATTGAGTTTGCTTAGTCATCTCACCCGATCTATGTTTTCAATCAGGGGCTCCTATTATTCTGTGAGATGAATTAGTTCAATTTATAGGATTTTGTTTAACTTTATGTTAGATTCAGGTTTAGCTTTGGGTTCAACAAGTAAGCATTCTTTGGATAAACTTCTGGGCTATGGTGAGTCACAAGGAGCTCATTAAAGTAACCATGCCTTCGAGGTTTCCCAAATAGTCCTACCCATTGAGCTTAATACTAAACCTTGGTCTAACTAATTAGGATCCATTTAAGGGTAGCTTCGGTTAGTTCCACTTGGCCAAATGCACCAGGTCGAAGCCATATCTTCCTAGACATGCGATGCCCGAGTTTCCCCAACGTACTATCATCCAAAAGCTTCACCAGTACTGTGTTTCAAGTTAAATCTAACCCTTTTAATCTATCCTTATTAACCCTGTCGGGTAATCTACTCTTGTTTACCCATTTCGGGTAGATTAAGTTCGGTTACCCAATCGGGTAAATAGATTTCGGAGTTGCCAGCTATTCTGGACCCTTCTTCTATTTTGATTTTTGGATTTTTGAATTAATTTCAAATTTTGAATTTTGAATTTTGAATTTTGAATTTTGAATTTTGAATTTTAATAATTAATTTCGAATATGAATTTTAAATTTTAATAATTAATTTCGAATTAATTTCGAATTTAAATGAATAATTAATTTCGAATTTGAATTTTGAATTTCAATAATTAATTTCGAATTTTGAATTTTAAATTTTAAATTTTAATAATTAATTTCGAATTTGAATGAATAATTAATTTCGAATTTGAATTTTAAATTTTAATAATTAATTTCGAATTTTTAAATTTTGAATTTTTAGATTAATTTCGAATCTTCAGTTTTTGAGTTTTCGAATTTTTGAATTTGAATTTTAAGTTTTAATTTCGAATTTTTTAATTTTGAGTTTTTGAATTAATTTTGGATTTTGAATTTTGAGTTTTTTTGACTAATTTCGGATTTTTATTGTTTTAGCTCCCCCTGGATCATAGCCTTGATAAGGTTTATTGAGGTAATGTATTTGATCCTTAGGAGCCCAATAATATCCAAGTCCAACTTGATTGATTAGGTTGGACTTGGCAACCCATGCTTGGACCATTTTTCTATTTGGTTTTATTAAGGATAGGTAAGATTTATACTTCTTTTTATATCCTAGTCCAGTTCGATTGTAGATTGCCCTTTGAGTTCCAAGAATTAAGTCAAGATTCTTGGATCCCAAGGAAAATCGCTCTAGAGTTGTTTTCAAATCCTTGACTTGACTTTTCAGATTGGAATTCTCTTCCTCAAGTTTTTGAACTTGAGTTGAGGTTCCAGTCTGAACTTGATCAGTTAAGGATTCGTTGTTAGGCGTTTCTTTAAGGAGTGTTACCTCCTTTAGAAGCGCTTTAATTCGAATCTTAGACTTAGCTACTTTATGCATTAAATAATTAATTAAACTATATAACCGACTTTTACTTACAGTTCGGCCCTTCGGAAACGGATGCGGATCCGTGGCTTCTCTCGGACTTGGCTTCCGATTCGTCCTCACTTCCGGATCCGTTGGTGAAGTCCCGGGCTGTCAAGGCAAGAAAGTTCGTCTGTTCTTGTTCTTCGTCGTCGGATTCCTCGGAAGAAGACTCGTCCCATGTTGCCTTCAATGCCTTCTTTCTTTTGGGTTTCTTTGGATCCTTCTGGTTCGGGCAATTCGCCTTGATGTGACCCTTCTGATTGCACCCGTAGCATGTCACTTCGAATTTGACCTTCGAGCTTGGTTGGGCTTCTTTAGACTGAATGACCTTTCTGAGATCCTTTTTGTTGAAGCCCTTCTTTTTGCAGAGCTTCTTTACTAAGCTGACTATTTCGATTGTGAGTTCATCGTCGTCTTCTGAGTCTGGTTCTTCTTCTGACTCAGGTTCGGTTCTTCGCTTGACCTTTGACTCACGCGATCTCCCTGTTCCTGCAACCAAAGCCAACCCTTTCTCGGTCGGGCGTGCATTAGTCTGTTCGTGAAGTTCGAATTCTGCAAACAGTTCATCTAATTTAATGGTAGACAAGTCCTTGGAGACCTTGTAGGCATCTACCATGGATGCCCACAAGGTGTTCCTTGGAAAGGCGTTTAGAGAATACCTTATGATGTCCCGGTTGTCTACCTTCTGTCCAATTGCATGAAGACCATTGAGCAGATCTTGAATCCGGGCATGGAGTTGGGCGGCTGTTTCACCTTCCTGCAATTTGATGTTAAATAATTTATTAAAAATTAAGTCTCTTTTACTTACTTTGGTGTCGGATGTCCCTTCGTGAAGTTTAATGAGCTTCTCCCACAATTCTTTGGCGCTGTTGAAGGGGCCGACGCGGTTGAGTTCTTCTTTTGATAGGCCACACTGGAGGGTGCAGGTTGCCTTGGCATTAGCTTCCACTTTCTTGATTAAGGATGCATCCCAGTCCTTGTACGGTAGTGGTTTGCCGGTGGTGTCAGATGGTAGTTCGAATCCGGTTTTGACAATCATCCAGACTTCAAAGTGAGTATGGAGATATGCCTCCATCCGACCTTTCCAGTACCCGAAGTCGTCTCCGGTGAATAGCGGCGGGCGGGTAGTACTGTAGCCTTCTTGAAGGGCCATTTCAGTTTTACCTAAAGCGAAAAACAACTACAAAAAAATGTCCCAGGACATGGTCCTGGCTTAGTAGTGCGGAAGAAAAAAAAAATGAATCACGAACTCGGGTGGTGTTGCACCAATTCCGAGAAAACCGATTCGAGGGAAAAAGAATTAGAATATAGTTATGAGGCTAAATTCTAATCGACTCCGAAAAAAGATACCACGACAAAAATATTTTGAATGGTGGTTGTACCGATTCAAAATGACTCCGCTCTAATATCAATTGATGGATCGAAAGCGCTAAAGGGGGATAGGTGTCTTCGCTTTTTGAAATCGTAAATCGTATATAAGCGATAGAGTAATAAGCGGTGAATAAAGACAATCAAACACGAGACACGGGGAATGCCGTTCGGGCCTAAGGCGACTCTACTCGAGGCCGCGATCCTTGATCGCTTGGTGAACAACTATAATATCGTGAATAAGTACACGGAAATAAGTCTGTTGGATTTGAAATAATCCGACAACAAAATAATAATCTGAAGCTTTAGGTGGTAAATGTGTAACAACACTTTAGAGTCGTTTCTTGAACAGCACATGAAGGAAGATAGCTTGTTGTGTTAGCTGCACCTCAACCCTCTTTTATATGACATTGAGGCTGGATCCTTTCGGCGCACAGGTGACGTGTCCAACCACGGGATGCTCCAGCGTGGCGGGGATAAAATTTAATCCGGGCGCGGACCTTTTCAGCAGGTTCCTCACCGCAAACAAAGGTTAGTCCGAGCAAAATACCGTAAGACAGTGTTAGAATTTGATAAAACAAAGTAAGGAATAACCGACTCTTTGGGCGTCAAAGTCTGAATTTCCAACGAAACCCTAGGTCGACCGACGCCTCTTGTTCCCTCTACGGGAGCGCCCTCACTACTCCCTCGGGAGAGATTACACGATGCCGGTCCGATCCTCGGACCAATGGACTTACCGCCTAGGGTTACCACCCCCTAGGGTTTTTCTCCACCTAGGGTTACCGCCCCCTAGGACCTAAGGTTACCGCCCCATAGGGTTTTCCTCCACCTAGGGTTACCGCCCCCTTGGACCTAAGGTTACCACCCCTTAGGGTTTTTCACCTGCCTAACCGCAGCTAGGACTTTCCTGAAACACTCATTCAAACATGTTAGATCACACACTAACTTAACTTTGAATCCTTTGCCATTATCAAAACCAAGGTTCGATTGTCGGATGCTTCCCGCACCAACAGGACTAAGTCCACCTGCAGGGTTTAACATGACAATTCTTATGAGGTCCTCTTGGGGACATTCTCAACCTAGATTACTAGGACACAGTTTCCTTCTATAATCAACAACATACACTATAAGTGATATCATTTCCCAACTTATCGGGCTTATTGATTTATCGAACTAAATCTCACCCATTGATAAATTAAAGAAATAAATATCAAATATATGTTCTTGTTAGTATATTAGGATTAAGAGCACACACTTCCATAATAACTGAGGTCTTTGTTCCTTTATAAAGTCAGTATAAAAGAAACGACCTCTAATGGTCCTACTCAATACACTCTAAGTGTACTAGTGTAATTATATAGTTAAGATAAACTAATACCTAATTACACTACGACCTTCCAATGGTTTGTTCCTTTCCATCTTGGTCGTGAGCTACTGTTTATAATTTATAAGGTACTGATAATATGATCTTCTGTGTGTGACACCACACACCATGTTATCTACAATATAAATTAATTGAACAACTACATTTATCATAAATGTAGACATTTGACCAATGTGATTCTTATTTCTAGATAAATGTTTATACCAAAAGCTAGGCTTTTAGTATACATCCTAACACTATGTAGTGTCACTGGTACATGCTTATCATTTTCTTATATTGTATTTAGGATACGAACTGTTTCTCTATTTGACTTTTAGTTGCTATCTCTCTTACTTTAAGGATTTCTTGTTCTACATAATGGATTGTACTTGCTGGGATGTAGACTCATGATGCCTACATTACAGGTGAGGATGTGTCTCCGGATACGATGGATGACCTACGGACGGAGTAGACGAGGAGGTGGGATGGACGCATGGTACTGTCCGTTGTCCGAGAGTACGAGAAATTTTTGTTTCTTTATCATTCGGGTGAGGAATGTTGAGGAGTAATTGTTTTTATCGATAAACATTTGTTGATATAGCCATGTCTATTGGTTATGTTAGTTTCTTGATAGTACTGCCATATGATCATTCCATTAGTAGTTGATGAGAGAGATTTTTTAAATAAAAAAAAATCTAGGGATGTTTCAGTTGGTATCAGAGCACACTCCTAAGGGACGGCATGCGCCAGCCATCTCGTTAGGAACTCGACTGCTTCAGTCAACAAGTTTGTAAGATTTATGTTATTATAGTTCTTCTTTAATTCGATAGCTAGTACTGCTATGATTGATATACTGATATGTACTTATAGGACACACATGAGATTAAAATGGAATTATACATGTTATGGCTGGTCGAAGGAACAATGGTGATATAGGTGGTCAGAACAACCAGTTTCTAGAGGGACTTACTGCACTTCTATGGGAGCAGAATCGTATCGATGGGAAACAGATTCAGCAACTATTGCAGGCTAGGGAACAGGAGAGCACACCTAGACGTCCTACACCTAGTGCGCACCCGGTCTACAGGCAATTTCGGGAGCTAGGACCGACGGAGTTTAAAGGCACCACAGATCCGATCGTTGTAGAAGGATGGATTCGAGCTCTAGAGAGGATTTATGATTTCATGCAACTCACGGATACGGATAAGGTCAGGTGCGCAATATTTATGTTGCGAGATGATGCACGGGTATGGTGGGAAGGTGCACGATTGACAGTGGATTTTTCTACGTTGACATGGGCTGATTTAAAGGAGGTATTCTACGGGAAATAATTCACCGCTGACAATAGAACTCGGTTGGCAAGAGAATTCTTGGAACTTCGCCAGGGAGATCTGACGGTGGCAGAGTATGTCAGAAGGTTCGAGAGGGGACGCTACTTCGTACCCATGATTGTCAGCCAACCAATTGAGAAGTTGAAGCACTTCACTAAAGGATTGAGAGCTGTCATTCGCCATGACGTCAGACTAAGCCGAGTCACCACATTCAGGGAGACAGTTGACCAGGCACTGATGTCTGAAAGTGACAGGAACGTCATGGTCAAGGAAGCCCAAAATAACAGATTGAGTTATCAGGGAAGGGATCAACAGGAGCCAGGCAAGAAGAAGTCAGTTTCTAGCCAGTATCAGGGCAAGGAACCACCTAGACAGACACAGCCACACCCTTAGTTTCAAAAATCACAACCAGCTGAAGGTACTACTTCCAAGGTTGAGAACAAAGTCTGGTGCCCCAAGTGCGAGAAGATACATGCTGGACAGTGTCTGACTGGTATTGATGTTTGCTATATGTGCAAAAAGGCAGGGCATTTTGCTAGGGACTGTCCTCAGCTCAAGGAGCCAATCAAAGGAAGGGTATTTTCCATGACCCAAGAGCAGGTGGATTTAGACGCATCTATTATCACAAGTATGATTTTTGTTGCCAGTATACCGGCTCATGCATTAATAGACTCTGGTGCCACTCATTCATTTATATCTGCGATTTACATTGCAAAATTAGGCATTACTCCTGAACAAATGATTAAGGGATATAGTGTTTCTTTGCCTTCTGGGGTGAAATTATACAATAACAGGGTGGTAAGAAACTGTCAGATAAAGATGCAAAACTGTATGGTGAGTGCAGAACTTATTGTGTTGGAAATGGTGGAATTTGATGTAATCCTCGGAATGGATTGGCTGACTCAGTACGAGGCAGTCATCGATTGCAAACAACGGACCGTTAGGTTAAAGCTTCCTACCGAGGAATTCTTCATTTTTCATGCAGTCCCAAGATCGACCCTTCCTCACATGATTTCAATGTGTAAAGCTCGACGAATGCTAAACAAGGGGTGTGAGGGCCTCTTAGTCAATATCACAATTAAATCAGAGACCCAACGACCAAGATTGGAGGAAGTGGAGGTAGCTCGAGATTTTTCGGAAGTGTTTCCAGAGGATGTTGCAGGGCTACCCCCGATTCGGGAGGTGGAGTTCGGAATAGAACTAGTACCAGGAACGACGCCGGTGTCAAAAGCGCCATACCGATTGGCACCTACTGAAATTAAAGACTTGAAGGAGCAGTTGCAAGAATTACTGGGTAAAGGATTCATTTGACGGAGCATGCCCCCATGGGGAGCACCGGTGTTGTTTGTACCCAAGAAAGATGGGACTATGAATCTATGCATCGATTACCAAGAATTGAATCGAGTTACAATCATGAACAAGTATCCATTGCCTAGGATCGATGACTTGTTTAATCAGCTACAAGGGCAACAGTGTTTTCAAAAATCGACTTGAGATTAGGATATCATCAGATGAAGGTGAAGGAGCAGGATGTGCACAAAACAACATTCAGAACCCGATACGGGCACTATGAATTTCTGGTTATGCCATTCAGACTTACTAATGCCCCGGCAGCATTTATAGACTTGATGAATCAGGTTTTTCACTCCTACCTGGACCAATTTGTTATCATCTTCATTGATGATATACTAATCTACTCCCGAAGTCACCAAGAGCATCGTCTGCATTTGACAACGGTGTTGCAGACGTTGAAAGATCATCGGTTGTACGTGAAATTTAGCAAGTATGATTTCTGGTTGAATCATATACCCTTTCTAGGGCACATTGTCTCAGGGAAAGGGATAGAAGTGGATCCAGCCAAGGTTGAGGCAATCCAGAATTGGGATACACCAAGGAATGTTACCGAGATTCGGAGTTTTTGGGGGTTGGCAAGCTATTATCGGAGGTTTATTCAGAACTTCTCCAGGATTGCTCTGCCTTTGACCTCGCTGCCCAAGAAGGAGGTAAGATATGAGTAGATAAATCAGTGCAAGGAAAGTTTTGAGGAGTTGAAGGAAAGATTGACGACGTCACCAGTGCTTGCGATATTGGATGGTTCTGGACGATTTGTGGTATACACTGACGCCTCTAAAACTAGATTAGGGGCTGCGCTAATGTAGAATGGGAAGGTCATTACATATGCCTCACGTCAGTTGAAGATGCATGAGCAGAATTATCCCACACATGATCTGGAACTAGCGGTAGTCATTTTCGCTTTGAAGATTTGGAGGCACTATATTTACAGGGAACGATGTGAGATTTTTACAGACCACAAGAGTTTGAAATATTTCTTCACACAGAAGGAGCTAAATATGAGACAAAGACGGTGACTGGAACTAGTGAAGGATTATGATTGCAACATCAACTACCATCCGGGTAAAGCCAATGTGGTAGCTGATGCATTGAGTCACAAATATGCAATGTTGCTGCAGCTAACTACACAACAACAGTTGATAACTAAATTTCGACGGCTGAATTTAGAGGTAATAGCACCAAAAGAACAGCTTAGACTGTCAGCATTGACCATAAAATCAAATCTACTGGATCAAATTCGGAAAGGGTAGATGATGGATCAACAGTTAACTGAATGGAAGCAGAGGGATGAAGAAGAGGGGCAGGCTATTTACACGACAGTGGATGGAATTGTGCCTTATAAAGGCCGCATCTGGGTGCCTCAGATGGGGTCACTACGAGAGGATCTCATGAATGAAGCACATACTACCCCTACTCTGTGCAACCTGGAAGCACCAAAATGTATAGGGATATGCAATTACTATACTAGTGGTCAGGTATGAAGAAAGACATAATCAAAGTAGTACATGAATGTCTTACATGTCAGCAGGTAAAGACCGAACATCAGAGGCCAGCAGGACTACTAGAACCACTTTCGACACCCATCTGGAAGTGGGAAGAGGTCTCCATGGATTTTGTAGTGGGACTACCAACCTCACCTAGGGGGTCAAACGCAGTGTGGGTTATTGTGGATCGATTGACAAAGTCGGCGCACTTCTTACCAGTAAAGACCACATTCACAATGACACAATATGTCGAATTGTATATACGAGAGATAGTGCGGCTACATGGAATTTCGATCCAAATTGTGTCAGACAGAGACCCAAAATTCACCTTCGAGTTTTGGGAAAGTCTACATCGTGAATGGGGACCAGGCTCACTTTTAGTACCGCATTTCATCGCCAGACGGATGGCCAGTCTGAACGAGTGATTCAGATTTTGGAGGACCTGCTATGAGCATGTGTAATGGATTTCAAGGGAAATTGGGTGTCAAAGCTGCCTCTGATAGAGTTCACTTATAATAACAGTTATCATGCCACAATATGTATGACTTCATATGAAGCGTTGTATGGAAGAAAGTGCAGAACGTCGTTGCATTGGGATGAGGTCGGAGAGAGGGCAGTTCTAGGCCCAGACATTATAACCCAAACAGTGGAACTGGTGGAGAAAATTCGGAACAAAATGCAGACAGCGCAAAGCTGACAAAAGAGTTATGCTGATAAGCGACGAAGAGATTTGGAATTTGCAGTAGGGGATCACGTGTTCCTTAAAGTGTCACCAATGAAAGGGGTACTGAGGTTCGGAAAGAAAGGGAAGCTCAGTCCAAGATATGTTGGGCCTTTTGAGATTCTGGACAGGGTTGGAACTCTAGCGTACCGGGTTGCTCTACCACCAAATTTGTCTAGGGTACAAAATGTGTTTCATGTATCAATGCTTAGGCGATACATTGCTAATCCATCTCATGTGATCAGTCATGAGTTCATGCAGTGGGCGCCAGATCTGACCTATGAGGAACAACCAAAACCGATCCTTGATCGCCAAGTCAGAAAACTGAGGAACAAGGAGATCAAGATAGTGAAGATCATATGGGAAAATCAGCAGATGGAGGAGGCCACCTGGGAAACTGAACAAGATTTGCGCAACTGATACCCTAAAATATTTGGTAAGTCAAATTTCGAGGACGAAATTATTTTTTTCAGTGGGGAGAATTGTAAGGTCTCCCAATCGTTAGTTAAGGAATTTGAATAAGGTAAAATGAAATTGATAAATCAAGATCTCATGAGCGACAATAAAGGAAATCATCTACTAAATTTTCTTAGGAAATTTAAACGAACTGGTATGACATCATGAAACTACTAAATAAAGGGATTAAATGGGAGTACCCTAGGTTAGGGATTAATTGCCCTAGGTATTAAAACCTAGGTATAAAAGCCTAGCTCAACCATTTCCCCCGCACCCAGCTACTGTGCCAAAAAAAAATTGCCGCCTCACCTCTTCAATCACTCACTGGACTCGATCGAACGGGTCACCAAGTTCAGAAACCTGTTCTAGCATTTCCCCATCTCGGCGACTTCATGGGAGCATCGTGGGCGAGGAGTCCAGCGAAGACCACCGGCGGCTACGGCTAGGGGAAGGGTTTCTTCAAGAGAGATGCAGAAGGGAAGACAAGTATATCTAATTGTGTTGACACGGGATCCCTAAGGTATAGGGATGAGCTCCGGTGGTTTGTAAGGATCGTGACGCAAATTATACGGTGATGTTTTGGTTTTAGCTGAGGTTTCAGTGTTTCTCTTTGATTCGATGATGGTTTTTGAGGCTATTTCTTGTAAATGTGATTGTTGTGAGGTTTCATCCGGATGATGACTTTAATCGGAATGTTGCGTTCTTTTATCGTGATGCGGGTTTGGCTTCCAGTGCGAATGTGCTTCATACCGGGAGATGTTGCGTTGATTTGTTTCCGTGGATTGGGTGTCTTTACAGTGGTGTATGGTTTCCAATCGAGCTTTCATTGAATTCTTGCTTGTTATTTTTCTGGTTTCTAGATTTTCGCCTGTGTATTCTGTTATTGTTGGGGTTCGTTTGCCATGGATTGTTTGGTTTTGGGAGTTCTCGGTTGTCGATTGGTTATGGGAAGGTTCGGTTTTGTTTTCCTCCGGGTAGTGGAAGCCGTGAGTTTTCTTGCAGGAAACCTGATTGTTAGAATGCCCGAGTGAGAGATTAAGTGAAGAGTGTGGGGTTTTCTATGGAGTTCAATTTTGGATTGGTTCTGTGAGATCTCTAAGTCGATTTAGAGCTTGATTTGTTTCCTTCCGTGATGTATGGCGTCTTTGGTTTTCTTCAAACAATTGGGGATTCGGGTTGTTTTTAATTCAAAGTAATCTTGTTCTGGTTCCTTGAAAATGGTTAAACTACTTCGGTAGATGACTTAGGTGGTGGCGGAAACTTCGGTTGATGTTTTGGAAAGTTGGTCTAAATTCTATCTACTGTTGAGGTGTGGTAGATTTAATGATTTCTTCCGTAAGTTCATAGTTCTGCATTATTTATGCTATGGCCCAGCATGTTAAGATTAGAAAATGTTTTAACATGTGGCATGTAGAAAGCTCTTCTATAAATATTCGTTAGATAAGCATGATTGTGGTAAGAATAGAGTCCATTTTCTTTTACTACTCATGAATGACTACAAAGAATGATACTATTTACTATTTATGTGTAACTGCAAAGAACGATACCATTCATGTATGACTGCAACAAATGATAAGGATAGTTAAGTTTATTTACTATAGCTAATAGAATGAGTATGAGAATATGTAGTAGCAGTACCGGATGGGTGACCCGGGATGAGCTCCAGGGAGGACCCATCCAAACTTGATTGATAAATTATATATGGTAGCTTCGGCTATATGACTGACTGCATGATCTCTAGGAGGTACCTCTAGGTTCATGAGACTATTAACTGGCTCTAATTGTGGTTACCGGATATGTGACATATTCACTCTAGTAGCTATGTAGTGTCACTCGTATATGCTTATCATTTTCTTATATTGTATTTAAGATACGAACTGTTTCTCTATTTGACTTTTAGTTGCTATCTCTCTTACTTTAAGGATTTCTTGTTCTACATAATGGATTGTACTTGTTGGGATGTAGACTCATGATGCCTACATTACAGGTGAGGATGTGTCTCCGGATACGACGGATGACCTACGGACGGAATAGACGAGGAGGCAGGATGGACGCATGGTACTGTCCGTTGTTCGGGAGTGCAAGAGATTTTCGTTTCTTTATCATTCGAGTGAGGAATGTTGAGGAGTAATTGTTTTTATCGATAAACATTTGTTGATACAGTCATGTCTATTGGTTATGTTAGTTTCTTGATAGTACTACCATATGATCATTCCATTAGTAGTCGATGAGAGAGATTTTTTAAAAAAAATATGGGGATGTTTCACTCGAGGTCCTCCCGGTGCGCCAAGACTCGCAGCGACAAGCTAACAGAGGCGCCGTGGATGCTAGGGTTCGCAGATGAGCCTTGCCCTTTCCTGTTGGAGTTTTTGTGAACAATCAGAATATTGACATTAATTTTGAGATTTTCTTTGCTGTTAGGTTTTCCCTGCTGCGCCCTCAAATATTTGTGTTGAAGGTCTCCCTCACCACGCTGTGCTAAGTTTGCGAGGTATACCTCTACCAAGTTCCTTCTCATTTGATGCATACACATCTTTTTTTCCTTCCCAATATGCTATAATGAAGATTGATTGAAACAGAGACCCATGCTTGCTAACTTGTATCTACTACATTGTTGCATTTAAATCTACTACTACACGGATAGATATTCTAATAACATAGAGATATTTTTTTTCATGCTTTTTGTTGATATCTTTAGGCATAAGCTATGTGCTAAGTAAAATGGTTTCCTGAAATTTGATTAATGTAAGCATATTATTTTAAAAATTCTTGATTGAAGTACAACTAAGTGGCCAACCATAAAGATATTTATAAAACATTTCCTTCTATATCATGGTCCACCGAGTTATTGTTATTACTATTTGATTTGGTCATCATTTTTCTAGAAGTATGATAGTAGTACTGATTAGATATTTTTGATTGAAGCAGCTAAAAATTTGACAAATTATTAAATATTAGAAATTGAAATTGAAATAAGTTGTATTTTTTATCAAATGGTTCAATACTTGTAATTTTGAGTTTAAATTGAAATAAGATGTAGTTTTTATATATTTATCTATTTATCTGTTTTTAAATATAATGTGACATTCCCAAAAATGGAAGAAAATAGAGTTGATAATCAGGAATATATTCCCCAAGTTGCAGATGATCAAAAATTGGGATGAAATTCTCATCACTAGAGGAAGCATATTTGTTCTATAACCAATATGCACGACAAGCCGGATTTAGTTCATAGATAAACACAAGCAAGAAAAATAAGATGGCAAATGAAGTGATGTGGAAATAAATTGTATGCTTTAAAGAAGGACATACAAATCTAATACGGAATGCTAAACATACAAAATCTGATCAACTGATAAGGGAAAGAGCACGTGGCACAGTTAGAACGGGTTGTAAATCAAATATTGCATTTATCAAGAAACAAATAGGACCTAATTGGGTTGTAAGTAACTTCATAGAAACCCATAATCATCCACTCTCAACTCCATCAAAGGTGCATTTGCTACGCTCACATCGTAATATTTTGACAGCCAAGAGAACATTGACTAAACAGTTTTCAGAGGCCAATGTACCAACTTGTCAACAAATGAGATTATTGGAGATAGAGTATGGAGGGTATGAGGGGGTAGGTTGCACAGAAAGAGATATTAGAAATTTTGAAAAAAAACTAAGAGATAAACAAAAGGGTATTGATACCGAAATATTGATCGAGTTATTTACATCTGAGCAAGAGAAGAATTCAGCTTTTTTCTTTGATTATAAGACTGATTCAGATAACAAATTTAGTAAGTATTTTTGGGTTGATCATGTATCAAGGAGGGTATACAGTGTATTTTGTGATGTCGTTGTATTTGATAAGACATATATCACCAATAAATATGATATAATTTTGGCATCATTTGTAGGAGTTAATCATCATCATCAGACAATTATTTTTGGTTGCGGGTTTCTTAGTGATGAAAAAATTAAGTCTTTTGTTTGGTTGTTTAAGAAGTTTGTAGAAGTCATGCCTAAAGGTCCACAAAATGTTATCATCACTGATCAAGATCTTGCTATGACGAAAGTCATTGCACAAGTTTTCTCTCAAACAGTGCATCAATATTGTTTGTGGCACGTACTGAATAAATTCCTAGATAAATTACACTCTTTGACTTTTCAAAATCACTATCAAAGCATAAAGAATGTTATTGTAAATTCTACAACACCTGATGATTTTGAGAAGTCATGGGAAGAGGTTATCAATTGTGCTAATTTGGATAAAAATGATTGGTTGTCATCGATGTATGAATTGCGACGCAAGTGGGTGTCAGTATATTTTAGACATATATTTTGTGTTGGAATGTCAAGTAGTCAGAGATTTGAAAGCTCACATTCATTTTTTAAGTGGTATATTTCAAATAAGAATTCATTAATGGATTTTATTACCCGTTTTAATAGAGCACTGAGACACCAAAGACATAATGAGTTAATTGTGGACCATATTATTATGAATGAGCATCCCAAGATTAAGACAAACTGGCCAACAGAAACTCAAATGGTTAAGTTGTACAAAAAAAAGAAATGACTGGAGTTTCAAAGTGAAGTGGGTGAGAGTCATGGTTATTATGTGCAACAAGCATTTGCAGGAGTTGACTCAGTGGTTTACCATGTGATAAAATTTTAAAGTTGTTCTTCCTCCAAACTAAAGGTTCTCACCCATGACAAATAGAGGGATTATATATCGTGTAGTTGTACAAAATTTGAGTTTGAGGGCAATCCATGCAGGCATATGTTAGCATTTTTTCATATCAACCAAGTGTTTCATTTGCCTAATACGTATATACTCAAACGATGGACACAAGATGCAAAGGTTTGAGAAATCCTATTTTTGGGGGAGCAAAAAGATCCAGATCCAGAAAGATTTTTGATGTCGAGACACTCGAGATTATCCTATAAAGCTTCATTATTAATTGATAGTGCATCTTTAACTGACGAGGGGACAAACTTCTTGGATGAATAATTTGATTGTATCTACAACAAAATTCAAGAGATGAACATTATTAAACCATGTGGTGATGGAAGTAAAAGGAAGAAATCCATAGATGAGGGTCTTGGTATTATTGATCCTTCTTCAATAAGAACAAAGGGATGCGGGAAGAGATTGAAATCATCAAAAGAGAAGTCAATCTCAAAGTCCAGGTTATGTCGTGGATGTGGATATCGAGGTGTGTCACATGACAAGCGCAACTGCCTAATTTTACAACAAAAGTATGTGTGTCAATTAATTTTATATTTTTATTATAATTTTACTTGCAAACTCAAATTCTTTTTATTTTATTACATTTTGAAATTATGACGATGTGTTGATTGTTAGATCAACTGAAGATAATCATCATAACAACGTTGACGACACATATGAAGCTAATTTGACATCTATCGCTGGTACTATCAAATTTTATTTTATTAAATCATAGTGGTTCATTGAGAAAATGAAGTTAATAATTATATTTTTTTTGTTGCAGATTCTAACAACATGTACTAGGATATTCATAATTAGAAGTGAGTGCCAACACAAGTTCTAGCTATCATTTTCCTTCTTCAGTGACAAATAGGCTGATACTTGACTCTTGATTTATTCAGGAAATGCTTTAAATATTTTTTGCCTTCTAATTTTGTGATCCTTTTAGAAGTATTTGTATCGCAGTAAACATCATAGAAGTTATTCTAATCACAATTTTTCTGAACCATTTTATCTGAATCATATATCATATATCACATTTCCTCCGTTTGCACAATTGGGAAGTACATTTTATCTTGCTTTTATTGAGCTAGTTTAGTAATGCAAATATAATTTCTAACTTGCTGTTTCCCAACCTTTGCCATCCAAAGTCTTTTTTTATAGTGAAATATTAGAATTGTGAACCATTTATTATAGCTTTATGTTAATCATTTGCAAAATGTCCTTTTAGGTTGGTGTGGTGGAACTTGAAGTTGCAGTTGAGAGAATAGCAGTCACTTTTGATTTTTTTTGGCGTCCCTTTTGGAACTTTTTCATAGTGGTGTGTTTGAAGTTAATTGCTCGAAGGATGTAAAAGTTCAGGGTATCATAGGTCCTGTGCTTCTCTTGAAAAAGTGGGCTGATTGTAATGCTACCTTTATATCATTGCTTAGTTATTAATGTTGGTTGCTACTCGGAAAACCTAGAGGTTCCACTGTACAAAAATTTTGTACAAAGGTCTGAACCTTTTCCTAGCTACCATGTGTTCTTTTAAATTAAATTTTGGATCTCCTGCGGAACTTAACACGTTTGATCCAAAACTTAATCTATTTGTTCTTTAAGGTTTAGACTTGGATCTCCTGCGGAACTTAACACGTTTGATCCAAATCACCTAAGTTATTAATTCCATTAAATATTAATTTCCATAATTGGTTCCCAGTACTGACGTGGCGAGGCACATGACCTTCTTGGATATGGGAGCAACCACCACCGACTAGACAAAACCTTTTATAGAAAGGTAATATTTAATTTCCTAAAATAACTTTAGGTTAACCGAAAAGAACAATCAAATCACAAGGAAAAGAAAAAAAAACAAAAGAACACAACATCGAAAAACATATTCGAAATTCTAGAATCGTAAGCCTCTTGTATTTGGTATTATTTTCATAAATAACTAGCATGATGCGGAAAGGAAAAATTACTAGTTATACCTTCTAAAAGACCTCTTGATCTTCTACCGTATTCCTCTTCTAACCTCGGACGTTGTGTGGACAACGATCTTCCGAGATGAGAACCACCAAGTACCTTCTTCTTCCTTACAAGTTTCGGCCACCACAATTCTCCAAGAGAAGTAGAGGTCCGGCCACCACCACCAAGCTCCAAGGGATGCAAGAAACAAAACCACCTTTCTCTCCTTCTTCTCCTAGCTAGAACCGGCCACCATCAAGAGCTCCAAAAGAGAGGTTGCCGCCGGCCATAAGAAGAAGAGAAGAGGAAGAAGCTAGGGCCGGCCACCAAGGAGGAAAAGAGAGGAGAAGAATAATAGAGTTGATCACCCGTGAAGGCACCTCTACCCCCTCTTTTATAATCCTTGGTCTTGGCAAATAAGGAAATTTAATTAAAAACTTCCTTAATTCTTTTGCCATGGAAAAGAAAATTTTATTTAATTAAAAACAATTTTCCTATTCTCAATTTACATGGCCGGCCACCATCAAGCTATAAACAAGGAGAGTTTTAATTAATTAAAACTTCCTAATTTGTCTCCAGAAATTTATAAAAAATTTCTCCAATAATTTTCCCTTCATGGTGGTTAATAAAAAGGAAATTTTATAAATTAAAATTCTTCTTTTAAACATGTGGATAATTTCCAAAAGGAAAGTTATCTCTTAAAAATTAAAATCTCTTTTCAATCTACAAATAAGGAAAGATATCAAATCTTTTCTTAATCTTTTGTAGAAACTAATAAAAGAGAATATTTAATTTTTAAACTTCTCTTTTAAATTATTATCATGGTTAAAAGGAAAGTTTTTCTTAAAAATAAAATCTCCTTTCAATCTACAAATAAGGAAAGATTTCAAATCTTTTCTTAATTTTTGTAGAAAGCTTTTAAAAGGAAAGATTTAATTTTTAAACTCTCTTTTAAAACTATGATATCCACATAAGAAATAATTTTAATAAAAAATCCTTTTTAATATGATGTGGCCGGCCACCTAAGCTTGGGCTTCAAGCTATTGGCCGACCACCTTAAGGCCAACCTTTAGGCTTGGGTTTCAAGCTTGGCTTGGCCGGCCCCTATTGGTTGAGTAAGAAGGTGGGTATGTGGTGGGTATAAATCTCTATATACAAGAGGCTACGATAGGGACCGAGAGGAGGAATTGGTTTTGGTCTCCCGATAAAATTAAGCATCCCGTGCTCGCCCCGAACACATAACTTAATTTTATCAATAATAATTCATTCCACTAGAGAACTATTATTGAACTACCGCACCAATCCCAAATTACATTTTGGGCTCCTTCTTATCATGAGTGTGTTAGTCTCCCTGTGTTTAAGATATCGAATGTCCACTAATTAAGTGAGTTACTGACAACTCATTTAATTAATATCTTAGTCCAAGAGTAGTACCACTCAACCTTATCATCATGTCGGACTAGGTCCACCTGCAGGGTTTAACATGACAATCCTTATGAGCTCCTCTTGAGGACATTATCAACCTAGTATCTCTAGGACACAGTTTTCTTCTATAATCAACAACACACACTATAAGTGATACAATTTCCCAACTTATCGGACTTATTGATTCATCGAACTAAATCTCACCCATTGATAAATTAAAGAAATAAATATCAAATATATGTGCTTGTTATTATATTAGGATTAAGAGCACACACTTCCATAATAACCGAGGTCTTTGTTTCTTTATAAAATCAGTATAAAAGAAACGACCTCAAATGGTCCTACTCAATACACTCTAAGTGTACTAGTGTAATTATACAGTCAAGATAAACTGATACCTAATTACACTACGACCTTCTAATGGTTTGTTCCTTTCCATTTTGGTCGTGAGCTACTGTTTATAATTTATAAGGTACTGATAACATGATCCTCTGTGTGTGACACCACACACCATGTTATCTACAATATAAATTAATTGAACAACTACATTTATCATAAATGTAGACATTTGACCAATGTGATTCTTATTACTAGATAAATGTTTATACCAAAAGCTAGGCTTTTAGTATACACCCTAACAATCTCCCACTTATACTAAAAGACTAAGCTGCCATATCTGCTGCCATACATCTGATTCCTAACCCTTCAACATGTCCATCAAAAGCTCTTGCCTCAAGGACCTCGGTGGAAGGATCTATAGGTCATCACCTGATGCAATCTAGGCAGCAACAACTTCTCCTTGTTTATATGATTTCTCGTATTGGGTGGTACTTGCGCTCTATTGTGTTTACTTGCCTTTATAGACTTATGGTTTCTTCGAGTTTGCTACTGCACTAATATTATTACAATAAATTGTAATAATCTTTGGACAACTGAAATCATATCTAAGTCTATCTTGAGATTATTGAGTCATTCAACTTTTATAGCTACCTCGGAGGCTTGCCATATACTAAGCTTCTATGGTGGAGTCCGTAAAAACACCTATGCTTATCACTCTTCCATAGTTATGACTTTACCTCCTAAAGTAAACACAAAACCCCGAGGTTGACTTATTATTGTCCCTATCCGATTGGAAGTCAAAATCCATGCAACCCACAAGGACCAAAATAACTGTCTTGTAAGCTAGCATATAATCTCTAGTGCCTCTAAGGTACTACAATATATGCTTTACTGCAGTCCACTGTCCTTGTCCAGGGTTACTTTGATATCTGCTAACTATGCCTTTGGCAAAACAGATTTCTGATCTCATACATAGCCGTAGCATAAAGAACTGCCTTTATTTCCTTTATCTCCTTTGATGTCTACAGAGACATATCTTTAGATAAAGTTACTCCATCCTTAAAAAGTAAGAAACCTTTCGAGGAGTTTTGCATGCTTAAAACGAGCAAGGATTTTCCGATGTATCAAGCTTGGGATAAGTAAAATATATTTTTCTTTCGATCCCTTATTATTTTGATCTCAAAATATATACATTCTCCCAAGTCCTTTATATCGAATTATTTGGACAACCATACCCTTACTTGACAACATTTTGATATTGTTTCCAACTACCAAAAATGTTATCTACGTATAGTACAAGAAATACCACCACGCTTCCATCACACCTTTTGTATACACAAGACTTATCCAGTTACTAAATAAATCCATAGATCTGGATTACTTTGATAAACCGGATGTTCCAAGACCTTGAAGCTTTGCCTCAGTCCATAGACTGATTGAGCTTACACAAGATGCTCTTAGCCCTTTGCAATGAACCCTTCTGGTTGCTTTATATGGATGCTTTCTTCAAAACTTCCATTAAGGAATGTTGTCTTGACATCCTCTTGCCAAATAGATAAAAGAATCCGGATAGATTTAAGCATGACTACCAGTGAAAAAGTTTCCTTTTTCATCAAGCCTTGCTTTGAAAGTTACTACCTTCCTGTCTATCCCTCTTTTCCTATTATAGACCTTTTTATACCCAACGGCTTTTACACCATTTGGTGATTCTACAAGCTTCCAGATTTTATTAGAATACATATATTCTAATTCTTTTATTCATTACTCTTTGCCAAGATGCTGCATCTTTATCTTGGAGTGCTTCATCATATGACCGGAGATCAGGTTCATGCCCTCCAGGGATCGAGTCCAAAAACTCTCCCAAAATATGAACCTATTTAGGTTGCATAACAACCCTCCCACTACAATAAGACACTTTCTGTAATTGTGTATCAATTTGTGATACGTGTTGCAGTTTTCTTGTGGTACCTCATCTTGTACAGTTGGTACTAGGTTAGACATGTCCTTTATTATTTCCTTAAGAACAAATTTACTTATGAGCACGTGGTTCATTATATAGTCATTTTCTAAAAAATCAGTCATTGATGCTAACAATGACCTTCTGATTTTTAAGACTATAAACTTACTTTTGTTTATCTAGGATAACTTACAAACAAGTGAACTCCTATCCAACTTATCATTGTCTCTCTTTAACATATGTGCTGGATTACCCGAATCCGAATATGCTTTAAAATAGGTTTTCACCTATTCAGCAATTCTATATGAGTAGAGAGTTCTAACTTGGAAGGTACTATGTTCACTTTCGTTATCAAAGTTTATCCTTAAAACAAATTTGGTAATTTTCTAAATAACTCATCATCTATCTAATTATTTCATAAGAGTCCTTTACCTTCTTTCTACTACACCATTCTGTTGAGGTGTACCAGGTGCAGTTAGTTGGGATTGAATCCCTACTTTTGATAAGTGACTCCTAAATTCTCCCAAGAGGTACTTGCCACTACGATCTTACCATAGTGACATTTACTTTTACTTTGTCGTTTCTCTACATCAGTCTCGTACTCTTTGAACTAATCAAAGCACTTAGACTTGCGGCACATCAAGTAAATATATTCGTATCTCAAATAGTTGTCTATAAAATAGATGAAATATTTGAAACAACCTCTTGCCTGGATGCTCATAGGATCACACAAATCAGAATGAACAAATTCCAATATATCTTTGACTCCATACCCCTTAGACTTAAAAGCTTCTTGGTTATTTTTCCTTCCAAGTAAGACTCGTAGGTTGGAAAGATTTCCACTACTAATGAACCCAAAAGTTCATCAGCTACCAATGAATCCTACTCAAGTTAATATAACCTAACCTTAGATGCCAAAGATATAATTGGTTCATTTTCGAAGGTTACTTTCTCTTAAAGTTAGAAGATGTGTTATTAATTTCCATTTGTTGCATCATGGGAGTTATTGGATTATAAATTGTCAACCAATCATACTAGAATAGATAACTTGCCTATTTTTCTTGATAACAACTTTGTTATCAAAATAGACACAATATCTATTCTATAATAGTTTAGAAACTGAAATCAGGTTCTTTCTAAACTTAGTATGTAAAGACAATTCCTAATAATCCAAATTTTATTCCTATTAGAGAATAAACCTCTCCCACTGCAACAGCTGCTACTTTTGCAGTAGTGCCCATGTGGACGGTGTTTTTTATTTTCATTTAGTTGTCGGGTATCCTGGAACCCTGCAATGAATTGCAGACATGATCAGTGGCTCCCATATCTACACACCAGGTACCGGTAGATAACTCCACTAAACATGTATCAACTAATGAATAAAATACACCTATATTGTTCTTAGTTCTAAGAGGACAATCTACCTTAATGTCCAAATTCTATTTCCAATCAATTATAATTGGGACCACTAAGTCTATCCTAAAGTATATCAGCTAGGGATTGACCATCTTCCTAAGAATCACAAAAATATTTGGTTAAGATCAACTCCTTAAAAATCTCCATGAATTTTGTATGCCACGTTAGTGTATACAAATTCAAAGAGGAAATTTTATTTAATTTTATTATCTCGTCAACCTTACTTTATGACGAATTAATAGTTGGTCTATCTTTAATCAAATATTTGGTCAAGACTCTAAATTTAAAATAATATTGATTCCTATAAAAATACTATTTAAATTTACCAACACCTCAAAACACCGTGAATTTTGCATGCCACGTTAGTGTGGACGTATACAAAATCAACATTTGTAAGAGGAGGGTTTTACCCATTAACTATCTTGTCAACGTAACTTTATGACAAATAAAATTATCTCAAACACCGTTAATTTTGTATGCCACGTTAGTGTGGACGTATACAAAATCAATCATTTGTAAGAGGAGTTTTAACCCTTTAATTTTATTATCTTGTCAACCTAGTTTTATGACAAATTAATAGTTGGTTTCATTTGGTCACACAAATAATAGCAGTGACTCCGATGGGGAGGATACTATTAGATGTATCTAAGTGTATACCATTACTTGACACTAAGTCCATTAATAAGATTATGCCCCTTCCGTTGGGGAAGATCACACGCTCTTAATTAACTTCCTATAGTCATCCAAAAATGGAAGTCTGTTCTAGTGATCCGCAAACAAGCTCATCCGTTATGGAGGAAGGCACTCAGAGCCAACGCAAGCTTGTTTGCATCACTTACAAACCAGTAATGGAGACCATGGGATTTACTTAAAATCCCTCTCCCACTTAGTTATTTATTAATGAGGAATTTTAACTATGCTAGCCTACTAAACTTGTAAACTAACATGCACATTACAATATAAAAGCAATAAATAGAAAATCTAATTTTCAACTATTATGGCTTTTATCTCTAGTTGTCCTCCGTGTGTTGTCATCCCAAGCTGCTGCCATATTTGGCCACCGCCACCGGGTCTAGCTATCGCATCCATCTTGCTCCTTGTTCCGCTGCGCCTCTGGTCCTTAGAAGGTTCCACGCTTTGCAAGATTCGATCCGCGACATAAATAGAATTTTACAATTTTGATCATATATTCCATAAAAGGAATGTACATGTATCTAGATCAAAAATAAAATCCTAATAAAACTAAATACAGCTGTATTTTATAATACAATCATGCACACACATATAAATGCCCTTGACATGTCCAAGGGTCCAATCACACACATAAAACTATAAGCCATAATAGTTGGATCCTGCATCCACAAAGTTAGCACATCCTACTATTATCCTGCCTATATTATGTATGACATGTGCATAATTAAACTAATACCAAATACACAGAGGCAAACCCTAGCTCTGATACCAATTGCTGGTTGCTACTCGGAAAACCTAGAGGTTCCACTGTACAAAAATTTTGCACAAAGGTCTGAACCTTTTCCTAGCTACCATGTGTTCTTTTAAATTAAATTTTGGATCTCCTGCGGAACTTAACACGTTTGATCCAAAACTTAATCTATTTGTTCTTTAAGGTTTAGACTTGGATCTCCTGCGGAACTTAACACGTTTGATCCAAATCACCTAAGTTATTAATTCCATTAAATATTAATTTCCATAATTGGTTCCCAGTACTGACGTGGCGAGGCACATGACCTTCTTGGATATGAGAGCAACCACCACCGACTAGACAAAACCTTTTATAGAAAGGTAATATTTAATTTCCTAAAATAACTTTAGGTTAACCGAAAAGAACAATCAAATCACAAGGAAAAGAAAAAAACAAAAGAACACAACATCGAAAAATATATTCGAAATTCTAGAATCGTAAGCCTCTTGTATTTGGTATTATTTCCATAAATAACTAGCATGATGCGGAAAGGAAAAATTACTAGTTATACCTTCTAAAAGACCTCTTGATCTTCTACCGTATTCCTCTTCTAACCTCGGACGTTGTGTGGACAACGATCTTCCGAGATGAGAACCACCAAGCACCTTCTTCTTCCTTACAAGTTTCGGCCACCACAATTCTCCAAGAGAAGTAGAGGTCCGGCCACCACCACCAAGCTCCAAGGGATGCAAGAAACAAAACCACCTTTCTCTCCTTCTCCTAGCTAGAACCGGCCACCATCAAGAGCTCCAAAAGAGAGGTTGCCGCCGGCCATAAGAAGAAGAGAAGAGGAAGAAACTAGGGCCGGCCACCAAGGAGGAAAAGAGAGGAGAACAATAATAGAGTTGATCACCATGAAGGCACCTCTACCCCCTCTTTTATAATCCTTGGTCTTGGCAAATAAGGAAATTTAATTAAAAACTTCCTTAATTCTTTTGCCATGGAAAAAAAAAATTTATTTAATTAAAAACAATTTTCCTATTCTCAATTTACATGGCCGGCCACCATCAAGCTATAAACAAGGAGAGTTTTAATTAATTAAAACTTCCTAATTTGTCTCCAGAAATTTATAAAAAATTTCTCCAATAACTTTTCCTTCATGGTGGTTAATAAAAAGGAAATTTTATAAATTAAAATGTGGATAATTTCCAAAAGGAAAGTTATCTCTTAAAAATTAAAATCTCTTTTCAATCTACAAATAAGGAAAGATATCAAATCTTTTCTTAATCTTTTAGAAACTAATAAAAGAGAATATTTAATTTTAAACTTCTTTTAAATTATTATCATGGTTAAAAGGAAAGTTTTCTTAAAAATAAAATCTCCTTTCAATCTACAAATAAGGAAAGATTTCAAATCTTTTCTTAATATTTTGTAGAAAGCTTTAAAAGGAAAGATTTAATTTTAAACTCTCTTTTAAAACTATGATATCCACATAAGAAATAATTTTAATAAAAATTAATATGATGTGGCCGGTCACCTAAGGCTCAAGCTTCAGGCTTGGCCGCCTTAACTTAAGCCAACCTTGGCTTGGCCGGCCCTAAGCTTGAGCTTCAAGCTTAGTTTGGCCGGCCCCTATTGGTTGGGTAAGAAGGTGGGTATGTGGTGGGTATAAATCTCTATATACAAGAGGCTACGATAGGGACCGAGAGGAGGAATTGGTTTTGGTCTCCCGATAAAATTAAGCATCCCGTGCTCGCCCCGAACACATAACTTAATTTTATCAATAATAATTCATTCCACTAGAGAACTATTATTGAACTACCGCACCAATCCCAAATTACATTTTGGGCTCCTTCTTATCATGAGTGTGTTAGTCTCCCTGTGTTTAAGATATCGAATGTCCACTAATTAAGTGAGTTACTGACAACTCATTTAATTAATATCTTAGTCCAAGAGTAGTACCACTCAACCTTATCATCATGTCGGACTAGGTCCACCTGTAGGGTTTAACATGACAATCCTTATGTGCTCCTCTTGAGGACGTTATCAACCTAGTATCTCTAGGACACAGTTTCCTTCTATAATCAACAACACACACTAAAAGTGATACTATTTCCCAACTTATCGGGCTTATTGATTGATCGAACTAAATCTTACCCATTGATAAATTAAAGAAATAAATATCAAATATATGTGCTTGTTATTATATTAGGATTAAGAGCACACACTTCCATAATAAGCGAGGTCTTTGTTTCTTTATAAAATCAGTATAAAAGAAACGACCTCAAATGGTCCTACTCAATACACTCTAAGTGTACTAGTGTAATTATACAGTCAAGATAAACTGATACCTAATTACACTACGACCTTCTAATGGTTTGTTCCTTTCCATTTTGGTCGTGAGCTACTGTTTATAATTTATAAGGTACTGATAACATGATCCTCTGTGTGTGACACCACACACCATGTTATCTACAATATAAATTAATTGAACAACTACATTTATCATAAATGTAGACATTTGACCAATATGATTCTTATTACTAGATAAATGTTTATACCAAAAACTAGGCTTTTAGTATACACCCTAACAATTAATTTAATGATAGCTCAAAGTAGAGAGGAGACATATGTTATGTTCAGTGGTTGTGTTGTTATTTTTTTTTAACCTGAGTTCAAGTTGAAATAATAGTATTGTAAGTGATGTATCGAATTTGAAACATATGTTATTTTATTTTAATATGTTGTGAAATATTTGTTACGTTCGGTATGAGTGATATCATTGCCTCCTCTCATTATTATTTTTAGATAATTTAGATATTCAAATTTTACTTAGATTACCTCAGTAGTTGAAAGAGTTGTGACTTATTTACCAGATTTAGATGATCAAGATAAAGTAAGTAAATCAGACCACTTAACACAATCTTAATTAATTAACTTAACATGTGACATCAGCATGGAGTAACTATCTATATCACGCACTTTGACCTATCCACGAACCTTTTATTGGCTCAGGCCGGGTTGACCCGACCCATTTATTGATCACTTAAGCTGGTGCGGCCCACTGGGGCGGGCCAGACCACTGCACAGTTGACATTTGGGTCACACAAATCCCAGAATCGGTTTGTCACTCATCGGCATTTTCTTATTCGCTGGAGAGTGGTCTTCGTCGAAGCTTGCTGGCGGAGATAGGCCGATCTAGTTTTCCCGACCAAGACGATCTGTGCTCTGGGTCTCGCACAGCGAATTGATGCGACGATCGAATGCACGGGCATTGGCAGTCGACCCGACCTCCCGCACAATGAGCACACTCAAGCCCCATGACCCCGCGGGTCATCCGAGTTGGTATGTGACGGGTGTTGTCACAATGAGGTCGCAGGGTCGATCCTCGGGGCAACTGGAGAATAAATCCTTTATCCCCGTATTACATCCTGTCTGTCACATGCTCACTCGGATGCTACGATTTACTTCCCTCGTGATGGCCTTGAGTCGGATATGGCGGGGGGCGCTGGGGGCGAGCGTTTCGTCTTTTTACCACAATACTCAAGCCCCATCAGCTCCGTCGCCCTTCCGCCTCGCGCACATTCTCCTTCCTGTACCCCTCGCGCTTCAAGCATCTTCGCCGTGCCGAAGGTGGCGACTGCCTCAGCGCATCCCTGCCCTGATCCATTCTCGCCGCCGAGCTCTTCTGCCTCTCCATCGCCTGAATAAGCCTACCTTGGATTAGATGATGGAAAAGTAGACTGCCATTAACTTGAACTAAATAATTTCAATGAAAAGCAAACTATCAACATTGCTGTGTTTGCATGAAAATATGAATCTTTTGAGATTAGCGTTCTGTATCTTGATCTATATTCATTTCACCGTGTTGATTTTGTTGTGGTACCAGAAATTGTTGTCGGAATGGCATGGTTTAGTTACAACTTTTCTTTATGATAATCTTATGACTTGAATTTTATTGCGTATTTTTGCCTTAATTTTGTGATAATCTTCATATAATTGCTCTCCACTTCTTCAACAATGAAATCCATACTGCTGTTGTAAAATATCGGAAATAGACGAATATTAATAAGGGATTTTCCCGGAATTTTTAGAAATTTTTCTGAAATTTTTCGGAGCTCGTACGGACGAGTTGACGGGGATAAAAACGGGGTCGAAAAAAGTCTGTTTATGCTATCCTGTTTTAATGAGGAAAAGTTTTATTTTCTTTTCCTTTTTCTTTTCTTATTCTTTTTCTTTTTCTCTTATTCCTCCCGCGTGCCCTAGCCTTTCCCTTCGCTCTGCGATTTCTCCTCTCTGCCCTAGCGTCAGCCCGCCGCCAAGCCCTAGCATCTTCGTCGACGCCGCCCTTCTCTTCTCCTCCGTCCCTGTCCAAGCGTCGACGAGCGCGAGCCACTGCCGGTCGAGCCACCCTCTTGATCCTTTCCTCCTCTGGCGTTGTCCTCTTGTGCGACACCAAGCCACTGCAGCCTGCGCCCTAGCCGCCGGCGACGCACGGAGCAGCGCCGCAACCCCCGGTGCCCTAGCGCCGATCACCGTGCAGTGCCTTTCTTCCTCTGCCCTAGACAAACCCCAGCGCCGGCCACCGTCAACTGTGCCCTAACGCCAGCCTCATCTTCACTTTCTTCTCGAGCCGTGCCCTAGTTCATCACCGCCGACCCCTCTCCTAGCCTCCAGCCACTGTGCCCTAGTTTTGCTCTTTACTGTGGCTAATCTTGTTACAGCTGAGGGTTTTTAAGGAGAAGGTGTCAAGGTTAGTGCTACCAGTAAGTTTCTCAAATTTGGTTTTTCTTGATGTTGTCTTGATGAATCTGTATCTTCTGTTCTTAATTGGAGCAGTAAGGGGGATCCCAGTCAAGTGTTGTGCACTGTGGGGAAACAATTTCAGCAAAGAGGTTTAGTTTTGGTTGGAAATTCTGTAGGTTCAAGGATCTTGATGAATTGTTGATTTGGTTTGCTTGTTCTAATTCCAGCAGCAACTATCGCTTGGCGTTGGATCAGTGATCACGACTGTGATTTTGAGGTAAGGTGTAATAATTTGGAATTTCTTAATGTGATTAGGAATTCGGATTCGTATTGAGATGATGTGGTCTATGGATTAAGCATTTGCTTAGTTGTAGATCATAAGGGATTGGATTTATGCTGTTGATCATGTATAGGTTGATTAGGATCTTGTCCTATTTGTCGTTGAGATTTTATTTAGCTATTCGTTGAGTTCTAGCTAAATAAATGTATGTATATTGGTGACACAGGACTTTGACGCGACACGAGTATCTCGACGTCGGACTTGGACGATTGGATTTTTCCTATCGGAGGCGGGTACTTTTGACTTTATGTCTTTGATATGCATAGTAGTGAATTTAACAAATAGCAACAATTATGTTTCTTAATTGTTTCGGTTAGTCACTACCCGATACCTGTTACATGTTTGGTTGTTTGTTTGTTTTGCATCTCATGTTATTACTTACCTGATTACACATGCTTAGGGGTAGTGATATAACCATGTTTCACCATGTTCAGGATCTAGGTGTGGTACCCTATCTGATCTGTGAACTCTTGATATGATTTATTGATTATGGTGCACATCATGTATGTATATAGATTTGGTTCAGTATATTACCATGCTTAGTGTCATGCACCATTCGCATGATTGCATGCTGTGTGATAGATTGTTCCATTATTGTCGAGCACATCGCCAGTTTCATCACTGTTCGGTGCTCCGTTGTTGACGCTCATGGGTAGCGTGACGCAGCGTGGTAGCACGTCAGTTTGCTCTTCCGGTGCTCCGTTGGTCCGCTCATGGGTAGTGTGACGCAGCGTGTAGCACGTTAGAGATCCCTCCCCGTCATAGTGTACCGGGAGATGAGAGCACTGAGCTCCCCCATTTACGATTTGGGGTAGGAGTATGTATGTACTCCGACAGCATCTCGTTCTCTCGGTCAGTCATCAGGAGTAGTGATGCGGAGTGCACGGTTGTCACAGCCCTACCCACTCGGTCCCACTTTTGTTGTGAGTTGGCTGACTGGCGTCAGGGGTGACAATGACATTGACACCATATGCATGATGCATTTATTGTTTGTGTTTGTGTTTGCTGCATTTATATGCTGCACATTGTTTGGATACCTATGTGTGACATGCATACAGGATTTCTATACCTCTCGGACTGGTTGTCCTTATACCCAGGTCCTGGTTAGTACGGTTTTCTCCTGTTTACTTCAGTTGCATTTTATCCTTCTTATATCAGAAGACTGTACGCATGATTAGTGCTAGATGTTAATTCCTTACTATGTATATCAGTTGTACCTGCTGAGCGTTGGACTCACCCTGCCTCCATTGTTGATATTTTTCAGGTTGATGCTGTCAGGAGAGAGTTCCAGTTGCTAGTCCCCTGCAGACCACGAAAATGCTGGATGATCTTTTAGTTTTATTGTTTTCACTATGTCCGACCTATTCTGATTTTGATACTATGGATTTTTGATACTATGGATCTGGTATGAATGTATGTGTCGATGATTTTGGTGTTTGGATATGTTTTACTACATGTCTGCCTGGACGACAGAAGAGGTAAGTTGATCTTATTGTCGGATTTGAGCTTTACGAGTGTAGTTGAGTAGGGTTGTTTTTGAGTTCTATTTCTATTTCAGTTTGCTATCTATTAAACTGCGTGGAATGTCTGTGTGATATATTTTATTTCTGTTATTATTCCAGCCGCATGTGGCTGAGGTATATGAGATGCAGAAAGTTTCAGATTATCCGCTGTACAGGGGAGATGCTGTCGAAATTTTTTCGGATAGGGACTCCTCCGGAGCGTGACAGCTGTTTCTTTTATTTTTCACATAGTAGCATCATTATTTACCATCTACAATTTTTGTATATGAGACAAATGCAAACCATGGTGGCAATGGTTTGCAAACCATGCACTTGGAGTAGAATGTTGATGGATAAAGGACGGTAAGTGAACTCTTTGCATGCATGTACAAATACTAATATATATTCAAGATGATTGTTTATTTAAGTAAGATGGTAACTTAGATAACTGAGAAACAAATCCTTATAGACAACAAAATCATCCTCAGATCTCCCTCTAGTTTCTTTTGCATGCATCTGACCTTCTGTTAATTGTTGATTACAGCAGGATCATTGTTCTTCCATCCTGATCTGATAGAACAATCTATGAGAGCATCAGCAACGATCGTGGATGGGATCAGATCCTTTTTGTGCTCTTCGCTCACTCATTGTGTTTGGGTCAAACGGTGATGGCCCAGCAGTTGAATCCTCCCTTGCATTGAGTTTCTCAGAGGACATACTAGTGTTTCTGAGGTAACGTGCCCTTACAATCTTTTTTGTGTTCTTCCTTCCATCTAAGGACCAGCTCTACGTTCCTGATGTCATACACCTTCTCTGGTATGCAGGCTAAAAGTAGCATGAGAAGCCTCTGTGAGCTAAAGTCCATTGATGCCTCGGAAATAGGAGATAAGAGACACTTCTTTGGTTGGAACTAAAGCCAGGTTCTATCCTTCATGTGCTGCATTCCTGTAGGTATGGTCCTCTCCCATATAAGATATAAATGGATTTTGGACTAAAGAAAAAAAAATAAAAGCACAAGGGACACAAAACAACTAGATGATTCAGATTCACCTCAATCATATATATGTTTGCCACCGAACCGTTTTAGAAGGTTATTGTTGTGTTCAAAGGGTGTCCATATATATTTATAAGGGCATGATATTATCTATTTTAAACCTAGGTTCTCATGGTTTTACTCTTGGACTCTCTCTAAAAGGCTTCATGCCAATGGAGATATCCTACATCCTTTTAAATTTATAATCTTTACCAAATCTTTCCAATGTGAGACTTTTATTGAAGTTCAACAATCCTCCTCTCAAACAAAAGACCATAATTACTCTCATGATTTGAGTCTCCCCGTGAGTATTTGGCCACCCTAACCTACTCGTCTCCCTGCAAGTATCCGGTCACTCTTGACTTGCTCCGAGCCTACCCCCAACTTCGTTCGAGGCCACCTCACATGGTATCTGGTTTGGATCATGGCTCTGATACCATTTGTTGTACCCAAAGGATGTCCATATATCTCTATAATGACATGATATTGTCCACTTTGGACCTAAACCCTTATGACTTTGCTCTTGAGCTCTCTCCAAAAGACCTCATGCCAATGGAGATATCCTACATCCTTTTAAACCCATAATCTTTATCAAATCTTTCCAATATGGGACTTTTATTGAACCTCAACAATTCTCCCCTCAAATGAAGGACCACCATTGTCTGGGCCTCTCCGCGAGTATCTGGTCATCCTGACCTACTCCAGACCTCCCCGCGAGCATTAGGTGACCTTTGACCTGCTTTGGGCATTCCTGCGAGTATCCGACTACTCTTGATTCGCTCCGGGTCTCCAACAACAATCACGTAGTGTGTATTTCATAAGTCACATTAATTTGCTGACCGACAGTATCTCGACCCTTAACTACTCTCCTTTTGTGTGTCTTTGTCTTGTTGCTCCGCACGACCTCTTTCTCTTTTCCTTTTCTTCCGCTTTAGAGTTTGAGAGGTGTTGCCCCCTCTCTGCGCAACAATTAGTATCCGAGCATTAGATCACCTTTGACCTGTTTCGGACCTCCCTATGAGTATTCGGTTACCTTGACCTGCTCCAGGTCTCCCAACAAGTATCCGGTCACTCTTGACTTGATCCAGGCTTCCCCGCAAGCATCTAGTTACTTTAACCTACTCCGGGTCTCCCCATAAGTATCCGGTCAACCTGACCTACCCCGAACCCACCCCCAACTTTATTTAAGGCCACCCCACATGGTATCTGGTCTCGACCATTTCTCTGATATCAATTTTTGTACCTAAAGGATATCCACATATCTCCATAATGACATAATATTATTTATTTTGGTCCCATATCCTTATGATTTTATTCTTGGACTCTCATCAAAAGGTCTCATGTCAATAAAAATATCCTATATCCTTGTAAATTTATAAATTTTATCAATTTTTTTTTTTTTAATGTGGGGGGTTTTATTGAACCCAACACTTATGTTGTCAGGCATGTATAAAGACGGTTTCAATTTACTCCCTGCTAAGTGTGTCTTTCAACTGGTTCCCTAGTCCCCTATCAATTCCTCCCTTACCAAGCAATCACTAAAGGAAGTCTCTCTTTACCGTTTCTCTGATCATCTTGAGCTTTATAAATTCCCGTCAAAAGCAATGCTTCAAAAACAATACCACTTAGCGTTTTGTGCTAAATTAATTTTCTTTTACCGTTTTTGTGTGATTCCTGCACTACGCCTCACTTTTTTTCCCCTTTAATATTCTAGGTTCCAAACCTAGTGTTATATATATAAAACTTCTGTACTAAAGCAAAAGAGCAACAGTGGAAGTGGCTACTTTCCCGGCTCACAATGCAAATTACAAAGAAATATGCTGCTTCATGCAACTTATAAATTTATGAGCCATTATACAGAAATTCTTAATACATAGTGTAGCTGATGTAAATTAAATAGGAATATGATTTTCACTTTGAATTAAAGCGAAGTAGTAGCAAAGTGGGTTATTCTTTACCAGATGATTTCTCTTGTTTTCGGTTGAAAATGTACAATATTTTGAACAAGTTTGATATTCAACACATTAATAGATTGTTTATATTCGTTCCTTTCATGTACAACGTTAGATGAATGAGAGAACATTAATTTTATTTGAAAAGTTATATTATGTCTATAGTTATGATACTAGTTGTGTTATTATTATTTTTTTAAATAATTATTGAATCCAATTTTAACTAAATTATAACTAATACAAGTTCTTTCATGCGAAGTTGCCCACTTATCTTATTCTGCTGAACTTCTGTTGCTCTCAATCTTCTTCTCCAGGACATGGTATTGGAGCTAATCCATTAGTTTTAGAAAATGATAAACACAAAATATTTATTTAAAAGTTTAATTATGACTCCAACGTAAAATATAAAAAATATAAAAAAATATATTATAAATAAGTCAGATAGATGGGATTTTGTATATTATGTATAAAGTATTTGGGGAGCAATAATAACATTGAATTATTAATTTACAATTGTAGATCTATTTATAATTGAATAAGAAATAAATATTTTGTAAATCAATTTTTGATTTTATTAGAATTAACTTACATATATAAATATTTTTTTTTAATTTAAAATAACCCGAACCGAAGCGGTCGGCAACAGGCAACGCCATTCATCTTTGATCGTTCTCAGTTTCCTTTCCCAACTCGGCTGATGCAAATATAGATATATTTGGGATTCCCTGTCTCCAAAAATTTCACTGCTTCTCGTCTGCTATCCACGCCGATAATTAAGGTGCGATCCTCTTCCCCCGATCTCATGCCCTACGCAGATTTGAGTTTTGGGATTATGGACTGTTCTTATATCGTTGTCTCAAATTTCTTCACCTCAATGATTCTTTTGAAGGAAAAAAAAAGAGAATCTCTTTGATTTGCTTATTGATTTGATCTCTAGCTTAGAATTTTTTTATTGATTGTTTTCAAATAGTTTTTGTTGTTGTTGTTGAATAACCATGTTCGCGTTTCCGATGCAGGGTTAATTTCCTAAGAGATTTTGGTCTGCGGGATCCAATATTCCGGTAGATCGAAATTTGTAGGTGGTAGATGGGATTCTCCAGGAAAGTTCCCACCTTGGTGGATCTATGTACGCAGACTGCAATCGCTAACATTAGGTACATTGGCGATGTTGGAGAGGTGGATTTACATCTATTAAAGGATATCTTGACTCACTGCAACATCGATCAATTGACCCACATTGAAAATTCGACAAAAGTAGGCAAATTTGTTTTAGGGTTTTTGTCCATTTTGGCTTCTGCTATTCATTCTCAGATTTACTATGACATTAGGGAAGAGACCTCAGTCCTGTAACAGATGATTCGTGGAAAAGATTTTATGAGCTACAATTTGGAGTGGAGAGTGCAAATACCGTGATCAAGAGGATGAAGCAGAAGAAGATGGTATTTAAATGGAGACTCCTCTATCAGGTTATGTGCCATTTCCTTAGGATTTGTTTATGTTATATTTTGAGTTATTTTCTTTTGTAGTTGGAAAAAATAGAGATGATCATTAATAAAAAACCTACATTCTGCCATATAAAATCTTTAAAAAAAAATTGAGATGTCATAAAACAGTAGTAGCTTAACATTAAGTAAGATGTCACTCATGCTTTCTTCTATTGCTTGCTTGCAGGCAAAGTTGAAGGAGAGAGAAGAAGCTCAAAATAAAGTAGCAGAGAAACTTAAGCAGAGATATGCAGAAACTCAAGCAAGTGAGTCATCATCCACCCTTATATTTAAAAGTTGGTTCTCATTAGCTGATATGGTATCATATGAATTGGGCTAACAAAAAGAGGTAGCCCATCGCGGCCCCTAAAAAAATCATTCATGAAATAGTCTAACATCCTTATTATATTGCTTGATCATATCACATATTCTCAATTGAATTATCGAAAGTTGTCCAAATGAAAATTTATAGTTATGTCGATTATGGTTTTCCATCAGATCACTTTGTCAGGGTGATAATCACTCTTCAAATGTTTTTGGTAAGTTTAATTGCTTATCTCTGATTTTCTCTTGTATTCTTTTTATATACTAGGATTTGATAGAAATGATCTTGTTGATGCCCATACCATGAGAAAGTTGAATCAACCACATTTTATGTTTCTCCATCATCTAGCTTTAACCATTCACAATTTTTTTCTTTGTATTCAATGTTTATGAAAAACTTATTCAATGCTCATGAAATAACTTCCAAAACAGCACATGTACATTTTTACCAATATACCCGTGTTGAGGTTGGTTTTCTCTCTCCCAACTTCAGATCACTTGCCTACAAGGTTACCATTCTGTTAAATTACACATTCCAGGACATCCAGATACTTTGATAGATGTCATCCATTCTCTTGGATGGGTTCTCTTCTTTCCAACTCAGGGTCACTAATCTATTTTACCAATGTAGCATTGTGTTCGCTTACACTTAAAGAATCATTCAAATGATTTTCAAAGCTGATGACAGTACTATTCTGTCTCTTGTAGAACTCGTATTTCAAGCTTTTGTTGCTAGTACTTTTGAACTGGTATAGATGTATTATTTGTATAATGATTCCATAACAAGCAGAGAATTAATACTTTATCCGCCTGCTTGTTTTTGCCTAAAGGTCAGTTTTGCAATGTATTTGTTAGGGAGTATGATCTGTTTCTATCTTCATAAAATTGTTCTACCAATTATGCATGAAGTTCGTAGCTACACTTAGTTCATTTTTGTCAATGTTTTTGACATTGAAATTATTTGTAATCTATGTAGAGAAACAAAGTCGCCAAATCCAAATTTGCTCTAAAATTCCTCCTTCAAGTAATAAAAGGAGTTATTGGGGAGGTAAACTATTATTCCTATACTAATGTAAATTGAGCAGACAAAGCAGACAACTTAAACTCCATATTTGTTCTGGTTGTCTGTCGTAAAGGATAAATTTGTAGCCATTATGAGTTAACACGATATGTGTGCTTGTAGAAAGTGGACCTGGCATTAACTTGTCGAATGTGAAGGGGAATTTGATGAAAAAGGCAAAATTAGAGTATCTTCATAGGTAGATTTGAATATTTTGCTTTCAGAATCAAGCTTTGATTTTTTTAATGAAATTTGATTATGTGAGCTTTGTTTGTGTTCCTCAGCCATGAGCTAAAAGTACATGCTCAGATGAAGAGAGATGCTTTGCAGCGAAACAGCTTTGCACATCAAAGGTGGATTACCAATGTTCATTAGAGCGATTACATATATTTTCTTTAGATAATAACCAATGTTTATTTCATATCTGTCTTCTGTTCTTCTAATCAACTCGTTTCTTGTTTTGCAGCACGGTCCATTCTGGAAAGAAGAATTATCAACAATGTAATTCTGCTTCGAGCTCCAGAAATGTAAAACCTGCCACAAGAAGATAAGTTTTCCTTAGGGTGGCTGCTGAAAAGGAAAACCAGATTGGGTTTCTGTTTCTCAAATATTTCCTACAGTTATATAGCAGTTCCTCTCTCAATTATCTTGAAAACCTATGCCGAGAATCATTTTCTCAAATTTGGGTTTATGTATCAAAATTGTATTATACATCAGTATTGCTATAATAATTGCCTTTCAATACCTCCGTGGGAGGTCCAGTTTTAGCATTATGTTGGAAAACATTTTCAGGTGCTCGTATAAGGACTCGCCTCTACCTTATTTGAGATTTCAGTTTGGTATCTCTAGGCTCAATCATTCATATTGGGAGAGCAAAATTAGTAAAGTTGCTGCAAATTCAAAACCTTGGCAAATGTAGTTCCCATCACTTGGGACGTTCTCACTTTGGTTTTCCTCCCGTAGCTATCTATCTTCTTGCTCCCACATTGGGTCATTTGTAAACTTGTTGGGGTTGGGTGTAATCTCTTTTGACAACATAAATTGATTCAATAGGTTTTAGCATCTTTCTGGGATTGCATGCCTATTGTAGTTAACTGTCGTCCCCTATCACTTGTTAAATTTGTTATTACTTGTGCTTTAGAGGGTGCTTCAAACACTACTCTGAAGACGTGTTTGTTTCTTTTGATGCTAAGAAAATCCAGATTTTATTATGCATTGCGATCAATAATACCGAATGTGAATCTGAAGTGTATTCTTTTGTGGAAAGGATGGATGCTGATTCAACATGCATTTTGAGTATTTTTGCAGGAAGTGAAGCATCCGAAGAATCCATTCAGCATGTCTTCTGAATCTCTTCGTATCCTGCATATTTGTGTGTAAGCTGGTCAACACCGTTCGATTGTCTTCAGTTTCTTCTTCTATAACAAAGCATGATTTGAAAGTAACATAGCTTTTATTTGTAGCAAAAGTTTTACACCAAAGTTTCCAAGCACTCTAGAAATGAGTCCAATTATTGAAGACATTTTACTGCTGAATTCATGATAAACATGAACTTATGCTTAGATAGCAAAGATAGCAAGTTCTGATGGACTCATGAGTCACATATGAATTCATGCATAGACATCAGGATTAGCGAGCAAGTATCCTTCGACAGCTTTG
The DNA here is from genome assembly GCF_018446385.1 of Zingiber officinale. Lineage (NCBI taxonomy): Eukaryota > Viridiplantae > Streptophyta > Magnoliopsida > Zingiberales > Zingiberaceae > Zingiber > Zingiber officinale. The sequence continues at coordinate 1,865,384 of NC_055987.1, read as the reverse complement.
AGGACTCCAATGGATCCATCTCTAATGGGTTTTAGCTCTTCCTCACTAAGATCCTTGTCCCCGAGTGTTTCATACTCCATCTTGATCTTTGCAATGCAACTATCAGCACCCGAGGGCACAAACACTGACTCATAATCAAGTGACTTGAGCAATACGCCTACGAGACCTCCTTCGGTGGCTGTGTTTTTGAAAGTGTAAGTTGCCTCATCCAACACTACTATTTTGTTCTTGTTGAAGCTTCCCAGTGGCATATTAGATGCTGCATTTTGCCAATGAAACAAAAGAACATATACATATAATCAGCATGTCGAATCTTGTAGAGCCTTTTGATTTACTTAAAATGTATGAATATACCTGGAGCAAAGTAGAAAACATTGACGGCTCCAACTCCCTCTCCAATACGCTCAGCTTTCGAGAAAAAATTAGGCAAGAGCTTAGGGTACAAGATGTGGGGTTCGCACACTGCTCCTTTCCAAAGCCTTGCAGCAGAGACATTGAGGGTGACCTCGTCGGTGCAGGAACCAGACACCATTTTGTTGCCGAGGATGCAGACTAGAAAGTAAGTGACTAGAAGAGGTCGAACTACCAGTGGATGAAGCAGGGGAAAAGGACAGAGTCTTTATATAGATCTTGAAGGTACGGTGCCGGGTCAATTTGGGCGTCTACGTGACACGTTCAAACTTCGGCATCTGGATTTACCTTCATGTGCGACATGATAAGTCAATTATTGCCTGGAGATGGATTTGTTTCGTCTGTACACTTGTTTGTTTCTCCCATTATTTCAAAGTATTCCGCACTAGCCAGACTTACTTTTCAACAGGATTTTGACTCGAGGATGGTTCCAAAACGATGGAATTTATGCAACTGTTAAGTATGAATGTGGTGTGGCTGAGGGAGAAAATTAAGCGTTTGGTCATTCAACGTTTGCTTGCTGGGGAAAATAAAATTGAAGTAATTTCTTTGGTTCGAGAATAAAGAATTTATGGAGCTTGATTGTTGGAGACTTGTAATTCGAGAAGATTCAGAAAAAAGAGTGACGCGTAGAGAAAAATCTCTAGAACGTTACGTTTGCTTATAGAATATCTAACTAGGCGAAGTATCGGTTTTGGCTCTGGAAAAAAAATTGAAAGAGAATTCATAGCAAGGAATGAAATAAATAGTTAATAAAATATCAACATAAATTCCTTAATATTTGATTTGTAAATATACTTGCAAAATATTTTATTTGAGCGATTAGATCAAATTAATTAGTTTATCTGACTTATTTAAGTGGTTTGATTTGGGCTAGTCTGCTCGAGTTATCACCTGATGCACTCATCCCATCCAAATGTCTCATCTTGTTTGGTTCACTTGGTAGCAAAGGTGGAATCCGCTACCCCAACGGCCTCCCATGGTCGACCTCACGATCATATGTGAGGAGGTAAATTGGAAAGCTGTAGTTGGTCAGTAAAGAGAAGGTTTTTTTTTCCTTGACTTTGCCGATATTCAAACTCTTACCCTATGATAGCAACTCTGCTCCGCACTAGCCAACTCAACTTTACTCGGGGCTTGTATGGTTGACTTGGCTCTCCTGATGATTGTATCAATATATTTTAGTCATAATTTTATAATTTTGATTGAATTAAATTATATAGCGTCCCAGTTGAAGATACTTGCTGGAGAATGTAGATACTTTTACCATCTATCTAAAGAATCATTGTTTGTTTCAGCAAGTAAGCTGTTATCTATAATGATACGGCGGTAAAGGGGGGCCCATTCGACACGGGTCAATTGTCAGGGTAGAGATTAAAGTCAAGGTGGTTAATACCAAGGTGTCAAAAGGCTCGCTTATGATGGCAGAGCGGAGGTTGATCACAACGGCCGATCGGGTCAGTTAGTACTCGATTGGTAGGAGACATGCCCGAGCAGACTACCCGTCTAGCTCAAGAAAATACTGTAAGGTCGCCAGACGCTTAGTGCGGAGCAGCGGGACGCTAAGGAGATCGAGGAGCTTGTTTGATCGGGAGGGACAAGCTATTACACCCAGTCACCGAAAGGAAGAGCGAATAAGGCCGACAGAGCGAGGGAGTCTCGGCCAAGCGGTTACCCCGCTCGACCAAGCAATGGGGCCACTGTCATACCTCTGAATATCTTTTTGGGAGATAGTGCCACTGACACGAGGTATGGTTAACAGGTGAATTGTATGGCAGAAGTTTTTACTGTCTTGTTAGGGATATGCATGTCCTGTTAAGGTATAGTGTCAGAGACACTTTCCTAACAGATCCTTTCATAGGACACATTGGAGAATGTGTCCATGCCTCGAGTAGTGTGCACATCTCCTACCAGGGCTCTATATAAAAGAGGGTAAATACACTGGCGGAGGTACGCGTTATTCACTGTTTGCGCTTGTTACTGTTGCTTCGCTTTCCTCTATATTTCCGGTGACTAACTTGAGCGTCGGAGGGCCAACGTCGGGGACCCCTTCCCTATCTTGGTATTGATGTTGCTTGTTTTACAAAGCGGGACGCGATCTACATCCAGTCAACACAGCAACCATATTCCCAACTTTCCACCTTTCCACTTTCGGACAAGATCATTTTGACACCGTCTGTAGGAACATAGCCTACATCCGAATCGTGAAGATAGAGGATACTGGACAACTCACCATAGTGACTCTGACACAAGAGGAGCTCGACATACTGATACAAGCCCGAGCGGCAAAAATGGTGGAGCAACAACAACAACAGGAGATGACCGAGCGCCAAGTGCATGAGCCCGCGGCATCAGCCGTGGGTCTTCAGGCTGGACACGGAGACCGAGCAGATCACATATCTGCTCGAGGATAGAACAAGAAGTCGACCGACACATATGAGGAGGCGCCCAATGCGTCGATTCCCTTCCATCGAGCGTTGTTCAGGACTTCATCAGAGGAACGGGGCCGAGCAGACAAGGATAGGGGGTCTTCCTCAGATGACGCACCCGTTCGGGACGCACGGAAAGGTTTGGCACCAAGGGACGACGATTCACCTGAGTGGATCAATCAATAATTTTTACAGAGGATTTTGGATGACCCGCTGCTAAGGTACTACACCCCGTTGACGATTGGAGAATACAACGGAACTACCGATCCAGACGATCACTTGGCTAAGTTTGACAATGAGGCCACGCATCATTAGTACACCGACAGGGTGAAATGTTGAGTCTTCCTCACCACCCTTTCTGGATCAGCGTAATGATGGTTTAAGCGATCGCCGAGAAGATCTATTCATAGTTTCAAGGACTTCCGAGTGACATTCTTGCACCACTTCACCAGTAGCCGCCGCCACCAGAAGATGAGCATCAATTTGTTCTCATTGAAGCAAGGGACCAGGGAAGCATTGAGGCTTACATCCAGCGCTTCAACTAGGTAGCCATGAATAACCCATCAATCTCCGCAGAAGTATTGGTGAACGCCTTCTCTCAGGGGCTCATTGGAGGGGAGTTCTTCCGGCCACTTATCCGAAAGCCGCCAAGGGACTTCAACCATCTGCTCAGGAGGGCCACAAAATATATAAACGTGGAAGAAGCTCAAGAGGCTAAAAGAAAGGAGGCGCCTATTGAATCCACAGGAGTGCCCGAGTGGCAACCATCGAGTAGCCATCAACCTCCCAGGGGCCTCGATCAACGAAGCACAGCCACACCATGAGCCCATGATGCATGTCGTGCAGCATGTGACAGTCGGTCACCCAAAAGCTGCAAAAGGCAAGGCATGAACTGTTGGTGCAGCGAGGCCGGCAAGAGAGGAGGGGTGAATTGCCCGTAAAAATAAGAAGTACCCTCCTCGTACTTTCAACTAAAAAAATAACAACAATAATAAAAGAAATAATAGAAATAAACAGTAAGAGAAAAGACCCAGACTTTTGACTTGGTTACATCGTAGGTGGTTGTTAATCCAAGGCGGTTGGAAAGCACACTAGAAAAATCTCCTTCTTTGAAGACGAAGAAGCCTTTTACACACTAGAAGCTCAAACAGTTGCTAGGAAGTTGATACAAGAGTTTAAACGAATAATTCTTAGCTCCAGGGGTCTTTATATAGCTCATGGAAAGTCTATCTCGAGTCTTGAGGGCGCCTCTAATGAGGTTGAGGGTGCCTCCAGCCAAGGCATCGGATAAAACTTTATCCAAACTTGAAACAGTCAAGTAGACTGGGTCGAGGGCGCCCTCAATGGCCTTGAGGGCGCCCTGGACAATGTGGAGGGCGCCCTCAAGCCTGTAGGCAGCGCAAGCACCTTCAATATTTCGTTGAAGGCACCTCCAGCTTGCTTTTCCAGCTCCTTTTGCCTCATTTTCTTCTTCCAAAGCTCTGATCGCTTGGGTGATTGCGACCAACCGAAATAGAGCTCACCTGAACTCAATTTTTGGCCTTCTCCTCGAGCAGGCTTCCGTCCCGGCTTCTCGTCCCTCAAACGTCGCGCACATTCTTTTCGTCCACCAGTGTACACTTTTGCATCTCTTTCATCCTTTGGACGTACCGAGCCCGTTGACTCCCTTCCCGTGACGTCCTTCTCGCTAGTTGCATCTTCCACTCGACTTCCTGTGCTCCTAAGCTCTTGCACACTTAGACACAGAGATCAAAAACAAACATGACCTAACCTAACTTGGTTGATCACATCAAAATAACCACGGGGTCCAACATGAACGCCACTATTCTGCTCCTTCTATTAGTTGGTGACACACAACACATGCGACTACTATGATCTGACTCTGATTGCAAGCCGACTGGCTCCTTGAGAATATCATCGTCGGTTACCATCACCCGATCGACATCATAGATGCCGGTCAACCGGTCGGAGGGAGGAAGAGAGAGGGGCGTCTGAGCGGCGCCATCATCAGCCCCAATGGAGGAATAACATGAGTCCCGCCCGAGCTTTTGTTGAGTGGAAGAGCCCAGTAGACATGGTCCCTCGGCTTGGGAGGAAGAAAATAGGAGAAACCCCGCTCAGGGAGAAATTGGAATGATCGCTGGTCGGCCGACCAACAGTGATTCCAACCTAGCGAGGAAGTCGCACTCTCGGCAACTAGAGATCCACGCTGTTGGGTGCAGCAAGGAGGAGGCTAAAGGACCTGAGATCAACTTTGGCCCGCGAGACTTAGAGGGAGTGGAAATCCCTCACGATGATGCTTTGATCATCCGAGCGGTAATCGTTAATTATACTATTCACCAAATCTTGGTTGATACATGAAGCTCGGTGAATATTATATTCAAGAAGACGTTTGACCAGTTGCAAATCAACTGGAGTGAGCTACAGATAATAACGAACCCACTCTATAGATTCGCAGGCAACGGAGTATTGCTGATCGACCAGACACGACTAGCCATTTCGTTCGGGGATGAGTTGCTCAAGAGGACCAGGACCAAGAACTTTATTGTGGTGGATGCGTCGTCCACTTATAACGTTATATTAGGCGGACCAGCCCTCAATGAGTTTCGAGCGGTGGTGTCCACATTCTACCGAAGATTAAGTTTTCGGTGGATAACAAGGTGGGTGAGGTCAAAGGCGACCAATTGGCCGATGCTATGTCAAGATGGTCAAATTCAAAGCAAGGGCCACTCGGAAGAACCCGCGCTTTGAGGTGAATGTTATAATGATAGAATCTCCTACCTTGGTCTATAAAGAAATGAAGGAGGTTCAGATCCACCCAAACTGGTCAGAGGCAACTACATTTGTCGCTGTTAACCTAGAAAGCGAGAAGAAGGCAGAGCTGGTCACCTACCTTAGGCAAAACCATGACGTGTTCGCCTAGTCAATGCATGAGCTCCTGGGCATCTCGCCGAGCATGGCTTAGCACAAGCTTCATGTCCGATCGGACGCTAGGCCTGTGAAGAAGAAGAAGAGGGACTTCAGCATGGAGCAATACCAGATTATCCGAGAGGAGATAGAAAAATTACTAGAGGCTAGCCACATCTGTGAAGTCCAATTCTCGAGCTGGCTGGATAATGTCGTGCTAGTCTCTAAGCTGGGCAACAAGTGGCGGGTCTGCATCGACTTCCTCGATTTGAATAAGGCGTGCCTGAAGGATTTTTATTTGCTGCCCAGGATAGATTAGATGGTGGATTCTACGGTGGGCTGCGAGCTGATCTGCATGCTCGACGCGTACTAAGGATACCACCAAGTGTCACTCGCCTGAGAGGATCAAGAGAAGGTTTGCTTCATAATGGTTGACGGAACCTATTGCTACAATGTCATGCCGTGCGGATTGAAGAACGTCGACGCGACCTACCAGAGGTTGTGTTAGGATGTATACTAAAAGCCTAGCTTTTGGTATAAACATTTATCTAGAAATAAGAATCACATTGGTCAAATGTCTACATTTATGATAAATGTAGTTGTTCAATTAATTTATATTGTAGATAACATGGTGTGTGGTGTCATACACAGAAGATCATGTTATTGGTTCCTTATAAATTATAAACAGTAGCTCACGACCAAGATGGAAAGGAACAAACCATTGGAAGGTCGTAATGTAATTAGGTATTAGTTTATCTTAACTATATAATTACACTAGTACACTTAAAGTGTATTGAGTAGGACCATTTGAGGTCGTTTCTTTTATACTGACTTTATAAAGAAACAAAGACCTCGGTTATTATGGAAGTGTGCTCTTAATCCTGATATAATAACAAGCACATATATTTGATATTTATTTCTTTAATTTATCAATGGGTGAGATTTAGTTCGATGAATCAATAAGCCCGGTAAGTTGGGAAATGGTATCACTTATAGTGTGTGTTGTTGATTATAGAAGGAAACTGTGTCCTAGAGATACTAGGTTGATAATGTCCTCAAGAGGAGCTCATAAGGATTGTCATGTTAAACCCTGCAGGTGGACTTAGTCCGACATGATAATAAGGTTGAGTGGTACTACTCTTGGACTAAGATATTAATTAAATGAGTTGTCAGTAACTCACTTAATTAGTGGACATTCGATATCTTAAACACAAGGAGACTAACACACTCATAATAAGAAGGAGCCCAAAAATGTAATTTGGGATTGGTGCGGTAGTTCAATAATAGTTCTCTAGTGGAATGAATTATTATTGATAAAATTAAGTTGTGTGTTCGGGGCGAACACGGGATGCTTAATTTTATCGGAGACCAAAACCAATTCCTCCTCTCGGTCCCTATCGTAGCCTCTTATTTATACAGACTATACCCACCTATACCCACCTTCTATACCCTCCATAGGGGTCGGCCAAGCTAGCTTGGGAACCAAGCTAGGGCCTAAGCATAAGATTGGGTGGCGGCCCTAGCTTGAACCCAAGCTAGTGGGGCCGCCAAATTAAATTAAAAAGGGATTTTAATTTTAATTTTTATTATGTGGGAGATATAATTTATTAAAGAGAATTAAAATTAAAATATCTCTCTTGTAAAAGATCTACAAAAGATTAAAGAAAGAGATTAGATCTCTTTCCTTATTTGTAGATTGGTGAGATATTTTATTTTCTCTTTAAAAATTATTCACATGTTGTAAAATTAAAATTATAGAAATTTCCTTTGATCAACCATGAAGAGATTTTGAAGAGAAATTTTATTTTTTAAAATTTCCGGAAACAAATTAGGAAGTTTTAATTGTTGATTGAAACTTGTCCAATTTGTTCTTCATTGATGTGGCCGGCCATAAGACTTCAATTGGGGAAATTTTATTTTATTTTTCTCAATTAAATCATGTCAAGGAAATTGAGGAAATTTTATTGTAATTAAATTTCCTAATTTGCCTAGGCCAAAGAATATAAAAGAAGGGGTGAGGGTGCCTTCATGGGTGACAACCTCTATTATTTTTCTCCCTCTTTTTTTTCCTTAGTATGGTGGCCGGCCCTTCCCTTTCTCTCCTCTCCTCTTGATGGCCAAAACCTATCCTTTTGGTGGAGCTTTTGTTGGAGGCCAGATCAAGGAAGAAGAAGAAGGAGAGAAAGCAAGTCTCGTCTCTAGCATCCCTTGGAGCATTGGTGGTGGCCGAAATTCTTCATGCTTGAAGAAAGTTATTTTGGCCGGCCATCTTCTTCTTTTCTTCCTCTTTGTGGTGGCCGAAACTTATCTCTTGCTTGGAGCTCTTGTGGTGGCCGGATACTACTTGGAGAAGAAGAAGAAGAAGGAGAGGAAGCTAGCATCTCTTGGAGCTTGGTTGGTGTTTTGATTTTCTTCCTTGGTGAAGCTTCCTTGTTGTGGCCGAACCTAGCTAGGAGGAGAAGAAGGTGGTTGGTGGTTTCTCATCTTGGTAGATCGTTGCCCACACAACGTCCGAGGTTAGAAGAGGAATACGGTAGAAGATCAAGAGGTCTTTCTAGAAGGTATAACTAGTAGTTTTTCCTTTTCCGCATCATACTAGTTATTTATGGAAATAATACCAAATACAAGAGGCTTACGATTCTAGTATTTCGAATATGTTTTTCGATGTTGTGTTCTTTTGTTTTTTTTTCTTTTCCTTGTGATTTGATTGTTATTTTCGGTTAACCTAAAGTTATTTTAGGAAATTAAATATTAGCTTTCTATAAAAGGTTTTGTCTAGTCGGTGGTGGTTGCTCCCATATCCAAGAAGGCCATGTGCCTCGCCACGTCAGTACTGGAACCAATTATGGAAATTAATATTTAATAGAATTAATAACTTAAGGTGATTTGGGTCGAACGTGTTAAGTTCCGCAGGAGATCCAAGTCAAAACCTAAAAGAACAAATAGATTAAGTTTTGGATCAAATGTGTCAAGTTCCGTAGGCGATCCAAAATTTAATTTAAAAGAACACATGGTAGCTAGGAAAAAGGTTCAGACCTTTGTACAAAATTTTTGTACAGTGGAACCTCTAGGCTTTCCGAGTAGCAACCAACAATTGGTATCAGAGCTAGGGTTTTGTCTCTGTGTATTTGGTATTAGTTTAATTATGCACATGTCATACATAATTTAGGCAGGATAATAGTAGGATGTGTTAACTTTGTTGATGCAGGATCCAACTATTATGACTTTTAGTTATTATGTGTGTGATTGGACCCTTGGACATGTCAAGGGCATTTATATGTGTGTACATGATTGTATTATAAAATATAGCAGGAGCTGTATTTAGTTTTATTAGGATTTTATTTTTGATCTAGATACATGTACATTCCTTTTATGGAATATAGGATCAAAAATGTAAAATTCTATTTATGTCGCGGATCGAATCTTGCAAAGCGTGGAACCTTCTAAGGACCAGAGGCGCAGCGGAACTAGGAGCAAGATGGATGCGACAGCTAGTCCCGGTGGCGGTGGCCAAATATGGCAGCAGCTTGGGATGACAACACACGGAGGACAACTAGAGATAAAAGCCATAATAGTTGAAAATTAGATTTTCTATTTATTGCTTTTATATTGTGCTATGTGTGCATGTTGGTTTACATATTTAGTAGGCTAGCATAGTTAAAATTCCTCATTTATAAATAACTAAGTGGGAGAGGGATTTTTAAGTAAATCCCATGGTCTCCATTACTGGTTTGTAAGTGATGCAAACAAGCTTGCGTTGGCTCGAGTGCCTTCCTCCATAACGGATGAGCTTGTTTGTGGATCACTAGAAGACTTCCATTTTGGATGACTATAGGAAGTTAATTAAGAGCGTGTGATCTTCCCAACGGAAGGGCATAATCTTATTAATGGACTTAGTGTCAAGTAATGGTATACACTTAGACACATTTAATAGTATCCTCCCAACGGAGTCACTACTATCACTTGTGTGACCAAAAGGAAACCAACTATTGATTTGTCATAAAACTAGATTGGCAATATAATAAAATTAATAAACCCCTCTTACAAATGTTTGAATTTGTATACGTCCACACTAACGTGGCATACAAGATTCATGGTGTTTGAGGTAATTTTATTTGTCAAAAGTTATATTGACAAGATAGTCAATGGGTAAAACCCTCCTCTTACAAATGATGAATTTGTATACGTCCACACTAACGTGGCATGCAAAATTCACGGTGTTTGAGGTGTTGGTGAATTTAAATAATATTGTTTGAGGAATCAATGTTATTTTAAATTCAAAGAGTTTTGACCAAATATTTGATCAAAGACAGATCAACTATTAATTTTATTCGTCAAGTTGACGAGATAATAAAATTAATGAATAAAATCTCCTCTTCGATTTTGTATACACAAAATTCATGGAGATTTTAAGGAGTTGATCTTGACCAAATATTTTTGTGATTCTTAGGATGTTTGTCAATCCCTAGTAGTCATACTATAGAAAAAGACTTAGTAGTCCCAATTGTAATGATTGGAAATAGGACTTAGACATTAAGGTAGACTGTCTTCTTAGAACTAAGAACAATTTAGGTGTATTTAATTCATTAGTTGAAACATGTCTAGTGGTGTTATCTACCAGAACCTAGAGTGTAGATACAAGATGCCATTAGTCATGTCTGCAATTCATTGCAGGGTTCCAGGAAACCCGACAACTAAATGAAAGATAAATCACCGTCCACATGGGCATTACTGTAAAAGTGGTAGCTGTTGCAGTGGGAGATGTTTATCTTTTGATAAGAATAAAACATGGATTTTTGAGTAATTGTCTTTACGCACTAAGTTTAGAAAGAACTAGTTTTCAGTTTCTAAACTATTCAAAGAACTTGATATTCTGCCTCTTTTAATAACAAAGTTGTTATTAAGAAAAAGAGGGAAGTTATCTGTTCTGGTACGTTGGTTGGCAATTTATAAATCCAATAACTCTCACGATGCAACAAATGGAAATTAGTAACACATCTTCTAACTATAAGAGGAAGTAACCTTCGGAAATGAACCAATTATATCTTTGGCATCTAAAGCTAGGTTATATTAACTTAAGTAGGATTCATCGGTAGCTGATGAACTTTTGGGTTCATTAGTAGTGGAAATCTTTCCAAACCTGCGAGTCTTACTTGGAAGGAAAAATAACCAAGATGCTTTTAAGTCTAAGGGGTATGGAGTCAAAGATATGTTGAAATTGGTTTATTCTGATTTGTGTGATCCTATGACTATCCAGACAAGAGGTAGTATTGAATATTTCGTCTATTTTATAGACAACTATTCAAGATACAAATAAATTTACTTAATGTACCACAAGACTAAGTACTTTGATTAGTTCAAAGAGTACTAGGCTGATGTGGAGAAACAACAAAGTAAAAGGACACTATGGTGAGATCATAGTGGCAAGTACCTCTTGGGAGAATTTAAGAGTCACTTATCAGAAGTAGGGATTCAATCCCAACTAACTGCATCTGGTACACCCCAACAGAATGGTGTAGTAGAAAGAAGGTAAAGGACTCTTATGGAATAATTAGATAGATGATGAGTTATTCAGAGAATTACCAAGTTTTTTTTTAAGGATAAAACTCTGAAAACGAAAGTGAACATAGTACCTTCCAAGTTAGAACTCTCTACTCATATAGAATTGCTGAATAGGCGTAAGCCTATTTTGAAGCATATTCGGATTCGGGTAATCCAGCACATATGTTAAAGAGAGATAATGATAAGTTGGATAGGAGTTCACTTGTTTGTAAGTTATCCTAGATAAACAAAAGTAGGTTTATAGTCTTAAAAATCAGAAGGTCATTGTTAGCATCAATGACTGATTTTTTAGAAAATGACTATATAATGAACCACGTGCTCATAAGTAAATTTGTTCTTAAGGAAATAATAAAGGACATGTCTAACCTAGTACCAACTGTACAAGATGAGATACCACAAGAAAACTGCAACACGTATCACAAATTGATACACAATTACAGAAAGTGTCTTATTGTAGTGGGAGGGTTGTTATGCAACCTAAATAGGTTCATATTTTGGGAGAGTTTTTGGACTCGATCCCTGGAGGGCATGAACCTGATCTCCGGTCATATGATGAAGCACTCCAAGATAAAGATGCAGCATCTTGGCAAAGAGTAATGAATAAAAGAATTAGAATATATGTATTCTAATAAAATCTGGAAGCTTGTAGAACCACCAAGTGATGTAAAATCCTTTGGGTGTAAAAGGTCTATAATAGGAAAAGAGGGATAGACAGGAAGGTAGAAACCTTCAAAGCAAGGCTTGATGAAAAAGGAAACTTTTTTTATTGGTAGTCATGCTTAAGTCTATCCGGATTCTTTTATCTATTTGGCAAGTGGATGTCAAGACAGCATTCCTTAATGGAAGTCTTGAAGAAAGCATCTATATAAAGCAACTAGAATGGTTCATTGCAAAGGGCTAAGAGCATCTTGTGTAAAGCTCAATCAGTCTATGGACTGAGGCAAAGCTTCAAGGTCTTGGAACATCCGGTTTATCAAAGTAATTCAGACCTATGGATTTATTTAGTAACCGGATAAGTCTTGTGTATACAAAAGGTGTGATGGAAGCGTGGTGGTATTTCTTGTACTATACGTAGATAACATTTTTGGTAGTTGGAAACAATATCAAAATGTTGTCAGAAGTAAGGGTATGGTTGCCCAAACAATTCGATATAAAGGACTTGGGAGAATGAATATATTCTTGAGATCAAAGTAATAAGGGATCGCAAGAAAAGAATATTTTACTTATCCCAAGCTTCATACAACGGAAAAATCCTTGCTCGTTTTAAAGCATGCAAAACTCCAAGAAAGGTTTCTTACCTTTTCAGGATGGAGTGACTTTATCTAAAGATATGTCTCTGTAGACATCAAAGGAGATAAAGGAAAGAAAGACAGTTCTTTATGCTTCGGCTGTCGGAAGCCTAATGAATGCTATGCACGAGATAAGAAATCTGTTTTGCCAAGGGCATAGATGGCAGATATCAAAGTAACTCTGGACAAGGACAGTGGACTGCAGTAAAGCATATATTGAAGTACCTTAGAGGCACTAGAGATTATATGCTAGCTTACAAGGCAGTTAATTTGGTCCTTGTGGGTTGCATGGATTTTGACTTCCAATTAAATAGGGACAATAATAAGTCAACCTCGGGGTTTTATGTTTATTTTAGGAGGTAAAGTCATAACTATGGCAGAGTGATAAGCATAGGTGTTTTTCTGGACTCTATCATAGAAGCTTAGTACATGGCAAGCCTCTGAGGTAGCCATAAAAGCTGAATGACTCAATAACCTCAAGATAGACTAAGAAATGATTTCTGGTTTGTCCAAAGATTATTACAATTTATTGTAATAATGTTGGTGCAGTAGCAAACTCGAAGAAACCATAAGTCTATAAAGCAAGTAAACACAATAGAGCGCAAGTACCACCCAAAACGAGAAATCGTATAAACGAGGAGAAGTTGTTGCCGCCTAGATTGCATCAGGAGATGACCTATAGATCTTTTCACTGAGGTCCTTAAGGCAAGAGCTTTTGATGGGCATGTTGAAGGGATAGGAATCAGATGTATGGCAGCAGATATAGCATCTTAGTCTTTTAGTATAAGTGGGAGATTGTTAGGATGTATACTAAAAGCCTAGCTTTTGGTATAAACATTTATCTAGAAATAAGAATCACATTGGTCAAATGTCTACATTTATGATAAATGTAGTTGTTCAATTAATTTATATTGTAGATAACATGGTGTGTGGTGTCACACACAGAAGATCATGTTATTGGTTCCTTATAAATTATAAACAGTAGCTCACGACCAAGATGGAAAGGAACAAACCATTGGAAGGTCGTAATGTAATTAGGTATTATTTTATCTTAACTATATAATTACACTAGTACACTTAAAGTGTATTGAGTAGGACCATTTGAGGTCGTTTCTTTTATACTGACTTTATAAAGAAACAAAGACCTCGGTTATTATGGAAGTGTGCTCTTAATCCTGATATAATAACAAGCATATATATTTGATATTTATTTCTTTAATTTATCAATGGGTGAGATTTAGTTCGATGAATCAATAAGCCCGGTAAGTTGGGAAATGGTATCACTTATAGTGTGTGTTGTTGATTATAGAAGGAAACTGTGTCCTAGAGATACTAGGTTGATAATGTCTTCAAGAGGAGCTCATAAGGATTGTCATGTTAAACCCTGCAGGTGGACTTAGTCCGACATGATAATAAGGTTGAGTGGTACTACTCTTGGACTAAGATATTAATTAAATGAGTTGTCAGTAACTCACTTAATTAGTGGACATTCGATATCTTAAACACAGGGAGACTAACACACTCATAATAAGAAGGAGCCCAAAAATGTAATTTGGGATTGGTGCGGTAGTTCAATAATAGTTCTCTAGTGGAATGAATTATTATTGATAAAATTAAGTTGTGTGTTCGGGGCGAACACGGGATGCTTAATTTTATCGGGAGACCAAAACCAATTCCTCCTCTCGGTCCCTATCGTAGCCTCTTATTTATAGAGTACTATACCCACCTATACCCACCTTCTATACCCACCAATAGGGGGCCGGCCAAGCTAGCTTGGGAACCAAGCTAGGGCCGGCCTAGGTATAAGATTGGGTGGCCGGCCCTAGCTTGAACCCAAGCTAGTGGGGGCCGGCCAAATTAAATTAAAAAGGGATTTTAATTTTAATTTTTATTATGTGGGAGATATAATTTATTAAAGAGAATTAAAATTAAAATATCTCTATTGTAAAAGATCTACAAAAGATTAAAGAAAGAGATTAGATCTCTTTTCTTATTTGTAGATTGGTGAGATATTTTATTTTCTCTTTAAAAATTATTCACATGTTGTAAAATTAAAATTATAGAAATTTCCTTTGATCAACCATGAAGAGATTTTGAAGAGAAATTTTATTTTTTAAAATTTCCGGAAACAAATTAGGAAGTTTTAATTGTTGATTGAAACTTGTCCAATTTGTTCTTCATTGATGTGGCCGACCATAAGACTTCAATTGGGGAAATTTTATTTTATTTTTCTCAATTAAATCATGTCAAGGAAATTGAGGAAATTTTATTGTAATTAAATTTCCTAATTTACCTAGGCCAAAGAATATAAAAGAAGGGGTGAGGGTGCCTTCATGGGTGACAACCTCTATTATTTTTCTCCCTCTTTTTTTTCCTTAGTATGGTGGCCGGCCCTTCCCTTTCTCTCCTCTCCTCTTGATGGCCAAAACCTATCCTTTTGGTGGAGCTTTTGTTGGTGGCCGGATCAAGGAAGGAGAAGAAGGAGAGAAAGCAAGTCTCGTCTCTAGCAGCCCTTGGAGCATTGGTGGTGGCCGAAATTCTTCATGCTTGAAGAAAGTTATTTTGGCCGGCCATCTTCTTCTTTTCTTCCTCTTTGTGGTGGCCGAAACTTATCTCTTGCTTGGAGCTCTTGTGGTGGCCGGATACTACTTGGAGAAGAAGAAGAAGAAGGAGAGGAAGCTAGCATCTCTTGGAGCTTGGTTGGTGTTTTGATTTTCTTCCTTGGTGAAGCTTCCTTGTTGTGGCCGAACCTAGCTAGGAGGAGAAGAAGGTGGTTGGTGGTTTCTCATCTTGGTAGATCGTTGCCCACACAACGTCCGAGGTTAGAAGAGGAATACGGTAGAAGATCAAGAGGTCTTTCTAGAAGGTATAACTAGTAGTTTTTCCTTTTCCGCATCATACTAGTTATTTATGGAAATAATACCAAATACAAGAGGCTTACGATTCTAGTATTTCGAATATGTTTTTCGATGTTGTGTTCTTTTGTTTTTTTTTCTTTTCCTTATGATTTGATTGTTCTTTTCGGTTAACCTAAAGTTATTTTAGGAAATTAAATATTCGCTTTCTATAAAAGGTTTTGTCTAGTCGGTGGTGGTTGCTCCCATATCCAAGAAGGCCATGTGCCTCGCCACGTCAGTACTGGAACCAATTATGGAAATTAATATTTAATAGAATTAATAACTTAAGGTGATTTGGGTCGAACGTGTTAAGTTCCGCAGGAGATCCAAGTCAAAACCTAAAAGAACAAATAGATTAAGTTTTGGATCAAATGTGTCAAGTTCCGCAGGCGATCCAAAATTTAATTTAAAAGAACACATGGTAGCTAGGAAAAAGGTTCAGACCTTTGTACAAAATTTTTGTATAGTGGAACCTCTAGGCTTTCCGAGTAGCAACCAACAGGTTGATGAAAAAGGTGTTCTGATGGCAGATCGGCCTCAACATGGAGGTATATGTCGATGACATATTAATAAAATCTCTCAGAGCTATTGACCTTTGTGCAGACGTCGAGGAAACTTGCCGAACCTTGAGGGCTTATGGAATAAAGATGAACCCAAACAAGTGTCTGTTCGGTGCAAAGAGTGGCCGCTTCCTCGCAAACATCATCACCGAATGGGGCATTGAGGCGAATTTAAGCAAGGTGAAGGTGCTACAGGATATGGCCCCGCCCCACAACTTGAAGGAGGCCCAATGGATGACCGGACGGATCACCGTGCTATCAAGGTTCATCTCCAAGTTATCCAACCAAAGTCATCCGTTCTTTAAGGTGTTACGCCGAGCAACCAAATTTCAATGGGACACGGAGTGCGACAAGGCACTAGAAGAGCTCAAGGAGTACCTTAACTCCTTACCTGTATTGGCTAAGCCCAGCGTTGGCGAGCCACTCTAGATTTACTTGTCGTCCACCGAATATTCTGTTGGCTCGACATTGGTAACGCAGAACGACCATGACCAATAGTCTATGTATTTTTTGAGTCATAGATTAAAAGATCCAAAGTCCCGCTACACCTGTCTCAAAAAATTGGCATACGCTCTAGTGCTGGCCGCTCGGAGACTCCGGCCATACTTCCTCACACATCCGATCATCGTGATGACCAATAGCACTTTGGGAAGGGTCCTTCTTAACCCAGAGGTATCCGGACGACTGATTAAGTGGACAACCGAACTGAGCGAATTCAACATACAGTATTAATCCCGAACGGCGATGAAGACCCATGCCTTAGCTGATTTTGTCACTAAGGTTCAGAACATCAAGTCAGAGACAACTTGGAAGATATATGTAGATGGTTTGTCCACTAGGTAAGGTAGCGGGATCGACATCTTATTAATTTCATCGTGAGAAGACAGGATGTAGCTGTCCGTTCGGCTAAATTATCGGGCTACAAATAATGAAGCTGAATATGAAGCCCTGATAGCCGGCTTGTAGACAACTCGATATGTCAGAGCTGCAAAAGTTTTCATCCACTCAGACTCTCAGTTGGCCACTTAGAAGCTATTAAAGATGTTCGAAATAAGCACCTCTCGACTCATATTATATATAGAAGCTTTTGAGAAGTTGAAAACCAATTTTCAAGAGGTGGTTATCCAAAAGATTCCCCCATCGGAAAATCAGGTTATAGACGAATTGGCTAAGTTAGCCAGCTCATTGTCGCCAATCGTGATACAACAACTGATCGAGCAAGTCTCATTGGTGATGCACATCCATAGGATGGAAGGAATAATTTTCCCGAGCGACTGGAGGACATCCCTGATAGAGTTCCTCCGATCAGGCGGCACACCAGTCGATCAGGAAGAAGCCAGCTTGTTGAGAATGAGGGGCAGATGGTTCACACTGATCGGGGATCAGCTGTATAAAAGAGACTTTTCAAGGCCCCCGCTTAAATGTGTTGGACCTGAGGACGCGGAATACATCCTTCAGGAAGTGCACCAGGGCTCTTACAGAAGTCATCCGGGTGGTTGAGCGCTAGCCCGAAAGATCCTCCTTGCCGGATATTTCTAGCCCACGCTTCAAGATGATGCCGCTCAGACAGTAGCTACTTGTCCATCGTGCCCAAAATATCACAATATCCCGCACCAACTGACCAAGGAGATGAAGACATCCACAGTGTCTTGTCCGTTCGACCAATGAGGCATGAACATCGTTGGATCGTTTCCACTGGTGACCACTCAGTGAAGATTCCTACTCATCGCAGTGGATTACTTTTCAAAATGGGTGGAAGCTGAGCCACTAACAAAGATAAACTGAATAGATGGTCCTCAAGTTTATTTGGTAGAACATCTTGTGCATGTTCGGCATCCCCCATCGACTCATCACGGACAATTGAAGGTAGTTTACCAGTCGGAGGCTCAGGGAGTGGTATGAGGGCTATGATATTCAACAAGTCTTCACCTTAGTGGCCTACACCTAGAGCAATGGCCAGGTGGAAGTCATCAACCGGGAGATCCTCAGAGGTTTACGGGCTTGGCTCGACTATGTAGGAGGCAGCTGGGTCAATGAGCTCCCTAGTATCTTATGGGCCCTTCGCACAACTCCAAAAGAGGCGACTGGCATAACACCATTCCAGCGAATATATGGTCGTGAAGCGGTGGTCCCCGTGGAGGTTGAAGTAGAATCTAATCGGGTATAACTATAAGACATGGGAACGCCGAGCGGAGACTCATGGAACTCAACTTGGTGGACGAGGCGCGGGATAAGGCTACTATCTGACTTATGGCATACCGGTAGCGGATGAAGTAAAACTACAACCGAAGGGTGATTCTGACGTCCTTACAGGTTGGCGATCTGGTGTGGAAAAGTATAAAGTCGGTCGGTGATGTCACCAAGCTGGAGTGGGACAGTTCCTACAAAGTCATTCAGAAGGTCTGATCGAGAGCCTATTACCTGTAGGACAAGAACGTAAGAAAGCTCGATCGGCCTTGGAATGCGAACCATCTCTAACCCTATAGGATGGTTGAGAGGCGTGTGAACAAATCCAGATGTATTTGTATAAGTGCATGTCTTGTGGATGCAGTAAGATAAATGAATAAAAATCCTAAGTGTTCCGGACTCTTGTGTCGATCATGTTGGTTGCTACTCGGAAAACCTAGAGGTTCCACTGTACAAAAATTTTGTACAAAGGTCTGAACCTTTTCCTAGCTACCATGTGTTCTTTTAAATTAAATTTTGGATCGCCTGCGGAACTTAACACGTTTGATCCAAAACTTAATCTATTTGTTCTTTAAGGTTTAGACTTGGATCTCCTGCGGAACTTAACACGTTTGATCCAAATCACCTAAGTTATTAATTCCATTAAATATTAATTTCCATAATTGGTTCCCAGTACTGACGTGGCGAGGCACATGGCCTTCTTGGATATGGGAACAACCACCACCGACTAGACAAAACCTTTTATGGAAAGCTAATATTTAATTTCCTAAAATAACTTTAGGTCAACCAAAAGGAACAATCAAATCACAAGGAAAAGAAAAATAAAAGAACACAACTTCGAAAAACATATTCGAAATACTAGAATCGTAAGCCTCTTGTATTTGGTATTATTTCCATAAATAACTAGTATGATGCGGAAAAACATTACTAGTTATACCTTATAGAAAAACCTCTTGATCTTCTACCGTATTCCTCTTCTAACCTCGGACGTTGTGTGGGCAACGATCTTCCGAGATGAGAAACCACCAAAGCACCTTCTTCTCCTTTCTTCAAGTTTCGGCCAAGCACTATGCTTCCAAGAGATGAAGATCTTTTTCCATCAATCAAGCTCCAAGGGATGTAAGCTTTCTCTCCTTCTTCTCCAAGCTAAAATCCGGCCACCACTTGATCTTCAAGGAGGAAGAGAGGTCCGGCCACAAGATGGAGAGAAGAGAAAGGAAGGAGGCCGGCCACACCAAGGAAGAAAAGAGGGAGAAAATAATAGAGGTTGTTCACCCTTGAAGGCTCCTCTACCTCCTCTTTTATAATCCTTGGTCTTGGCAAATAAGGAAATTTTAATAAAAACTTCCTTAATTCTTTTGCCATGAAAAGGAAAATTTTATTTTAATTAAAATAATTTTTCTTCTCACTAAAACATGGTCGGCCACTTATTTCCTCAAATCAAGGAGAGTTTTAATTAAACAAGAATTAAAACTTCCTAATTTGTTTCCGAAAATTTATAAAAATTTCTCCAATAATTTTATCCCTTCATGATTGGTTTATAAAAAGGAAATTTAATAAATTAAAATCTTTCTTTTAAACATGTGGATAAAAAGAAAGTTATCTAAAAATTAAAATCTCTTTCAATCTACAAATAAGGAAAGATATCAAATCTTTTGTAGAAACTTATAAAAGAGAATATTTAATTTTTAAACTTTCTTTTAAATCATGAACATGTTTAAAAAGGAAAGTTTTCTTAAAATTTAAAATCCTCCTTTAATCAACAAATAAGGAAAGATTTCAAATTTTAAACTCTCTTTTAATCATGTAGATGATTTACAAATAAGGAAAGTTTTTACCAAAAATTAAAATCATCCTTTTAAATTACAAATAAGGAAAGAGATTAATCTCTTCTCTTAATCTTTTGTAGAAAGCTATAAAAGGAAATTTTTAATTTTTTTAACTCTCTTTTAAAAACATGATATCCACATAAGAAATAATTTTAATAAAAATCCTTTTTAATATTCTAGTGGCCGGCCACCTAAGCTTGGGACCCAAGCTTTGGCCGGCCACCTTCATGGCTCATCCACTTGGTCTTGGCCGGCCCTAGCTTGGGTTCCAAGCTAGCTTGGCCGGCCCCATTGGATGGGTAAGAAGGTGGGTATGCGGTGGGTATAAATCTCTATATACTAGAGGCTACGATAGGGACCGAGAGGAGGAATTGGTTTTGGTCTCCGATAAAATTAAGCATCCGTGTTCGCCCCGAACACACAACTTAATTTTATCAATAATAATTCATTCCACTAGAGAACTATTATTGAACTACGCACTAATCCCAAATTACATTTTGGGCTCCTTCTTATTATGAGTGTGTTAGTCTCCTGTGTTTAAGATAACAATGTCCACTAATTAAGTAAGTTATTGACAACTCACTTAATTAATATCTTAGTCCAAGAGTAGTATCACTCAACCTTATCATCATGTCGGACTAGGTCCACCTGCAGGTTTAACATGACAATCCTTATGAGCTCCTCTTGAGGACATTATCAACCTAGTATCTCTAGGACACAGTTTCCTTCTATAATCAACAACACACACTATAAGTGATACCATTTCCCAACTTATCGGGCTTATTGATTCATCGAACTAAATCTCACCCATTGATAAATTAAAGAAATAAATATCAAATATATGTGCTTGTTATTATATTAGGATTAAGAGCACACACTTCCATAATAACCGAGGTCTTTGTTTCTTTATAAAATCAGTATAAAAGAAACGACCTCAAATGGTCCTACTCAATACACTCTAAGTGTACTAGTGTAATTATACAGTCAAGATAAACTGATACCTAATTACACTACGACCTTCTAATGGTTTGTTCCTTTCCATTTCGGTCGTGAGCTACTGTTTATAATTTATAAGGTACTGATAACATGATCCTCTGTGTGTGACACCACACACCATGTTATCTACAATATAAATTAATTGAACAACTACATTTATCACAAATGTAGACATTTGACCAATGTGATTCTTATTTCTAGATAAATGTTTATACCAAAAGCTAGGCTTTTAGTATACACTCTAACAGATCAGCCAAGTTAAAAGTCGAGCGACGACTATAAACCATTGTCTACACAAATCAACAGTTGAGCGACAACTATAAACCCTAGTCTTCACTAATAGTCGAGCGACGACTATAAATCCTAGTTTTCACCAACAATCGAGTGGTGACTTTTAATTCCGGTCTTCGTCAACAGTCGAGCGGCGACTATAAACCCTAGTCTTCACCAATAGTCGAGTGGTGACTTTAAACCCCGTTCTTCGTCAACAGTCGAGCGGCGACTTTAAACCCCGGTCTTCGTTAACAGTCGAGCTGTGACTTTAAATCTCGGTCTTTGTCAACAGTTGAGTGGTGACTTTAAACCCTGGTCTTCGTCAATAGTTGAAAAGTGACTTTAAAACCTGCTTTTAGTCAATAGTTGAGCGGCGACTTTAAACCCAAGTCTGCGCCTTCAACAGTTGAGCGGCGGCTATAAACCCGAGTCTACAATGAATAACGGTTGATCGGCCGCTCTAAAACCAAGTCTACAACAAGTGAAGTTGATCAACGAATGCATAAGATGAGAATAAGGCTGACACAAAAACGTACTGCTCCTAGAAGCAACAATTTTTCACTAAAATAAGGTCGTTTAGCAGCGTTGAAGTGATCGCTCGGACACCCAAGCGACCAATTACATTGACGATCGGGAGGGCACAGAACTGTACTTAGAAATTTTCACAAAACGATAAGTGGTTCGTAGTCCTATTTGAGCCGAACGGCGAATCATGAACGAAAAAGTGCAACAACTAACAAAGCGAAGAAACGTCGAGCGGCGATGCATGATGAAATAAAGAATCAAATAAACAAAGATACGTCTGAACGGGCGATCATGCATTACAACTTAGAAAATTTTTACAAGTTTGCAAGAGGAAGTACAAAAGGAGTCGAGCTTCGCAGGGGGCGGGTTCACTCAAGGTAATCCAGCACATCATCGGGTAACGACTTGTCACCTTGTCCCAACTGATGACCTTGTTGGACAATGAGATTGGGATATAGTCGCCGCCCTTCAACTGGTCGAGAGTCCCATCAATGGTGAGGTTGAAGAGGCAGAGTGCCCAGTAGGTGAGCCGGTCGTTGAAAGGGTCCGAGTGGAGGTAGTCTCGCTTCATAATCTTGAACTGGCTGGACTCTACGCCTTGATAAACTTCCAGGGTTGTTCGGGATGCCTCCAATTCCATTTTCAACAAGGCCAGCTCCGCATCCTTTGCGACGATCTGGGTCTCCACTGTAGATTACTCTCTCGATCGACCCTCTCTCTCGACACTCAGAGCGGCCTCATCCTCCTTCAAGCTCTGAGCTAGGATTCGAGCCTCTTTATTCTTGATCTCCAAGTCCCCAATGACTCAGAGTTTCCTAGCATTGGCCGAATTGACCTTCGACTCGAAGGTGCTCGCCTACTTGTTGAGCCTCACCAGTTGCGAGGCCTGCTAGGTGCTCTTGCTCCTCTCTGGCTCTAGCAGCTCAAAGCTCTTTTGTAGATCAGCTTTCAGTTGGGCCATCTCAGCAGTCACCTGCTCTAAGCAGCCTGAGAAACCGCTAACCGACCGCTCGGAGTGCGTAGCTGCTGGACTTCATGTTCGAAAAATGCAAGCCTCTGGCACATGACTAGACTCTCGACCTAGTATTGAAATAAGAGGAAAATTGTAAGGGCCGAGCGGATAAAAATAAGTAAATTCAAAGGTGACATACATATCCCAGTGGGCATCTAGGTATGGCTGCTCGCGAGCTCCCCTAGAGAGAGATGATTGTCGCACGGGCTCGGGCATTGACCCATATTTGTGTGAGCGACCCTTGTATCCGTATCTGGTGCTCAGGGGGTGCAAGATGTAACGTCGTCTGGACTACGCCACTTATCAGTTGGCAAATGTATAATTGCCATTATTTATCTCTAACCACTCGGACTAGAGGGTTCCGAGGTCGCTCTACCCGTAGATTGGGGCGTTAGGGCTGGTCAAATGTGGGGCACTTGAGCCGTCGATAAGGATTGAGGCGGCATGAAGGTGACCGGTGGTGCACAAATTGTCCCTAACTACAGCCCGGACAATGACAGGGTCTGGTCGAATGACAATGAGGTGTGGAGCACTACGACTCCTTGCTTGGGAAGAGCAGACATGGATGTCTTAGCCCGCTCGGAGGATGGTCGTGAGCTGGCTTGGCCTAAAGTCTGCAGGGTGGAAGTGGCAGAGCGGGAGGTCGCTTCCGCGCGACGCCTCTTGCGTCGTACCAGAGGTTCACCGGAAGTGGCCAACTCCGAAGCCACCGTGATCGACAACATCGAGGGTCGTTCGAGAGGAAGGTTCGCTGTAGAGGCCGCTACACTAGCAACCGTCTGGCTAGCTCCCCTTCGCTAGCTGACACATGTGCTCCTTTAGCCTCGTCGAGCAGATCTCGTGTGGGTTAATCGGCAATAGGCCTTGACTCTCTAGTTCGGCTACAGCCGCAGCGTTGATTTCTGTGTCTACAAGCTTGCTGTTGCCAGCCAAACATGCCCTCAATATGATGCGAGCTGCAAAAAAGAAAGCAAAATCAGTTAGATTCAAAGATGAAGAGAAGAAAGAGTATACCTAGGCTGGACGACAGCCGTGTGCGGATCGGGCTTAAGCTAAACACGTAAACGACACCCTCCAACAACAACCGGTGAATGTGGTATTTCTGACCGGCCAAACTGGAAGCTGCTTGGAGATAGTCCAATCGTCTTTTGTACTTCCTGAGCGATGGGGGACTCATCACTTCCATCTGCCAGTTGGTCGGGAAGTCTGGTTGCTCGGGAAAATGAAGAAAGAAGTAGTGGTCCCTCCAATGCTTATTGGAGGACGACATTTTTGTTGGTGCGGGAAGCATCTGACGATCGAACTCGTGTTTTGATTATGGCAAAGGATTCAAAGTTAAGGTGTATTGTATTCTAACAAGTCTACTTGAGGATTTCAGAAAAGTCCTAGCTGCGGTTAGACAAAGGGAAAAACCCTAGGAGGTGGTAACCCTAGGTCATAGGGGGTGGTAACCCTATGCGGAAAGTCTTGGCAGGTCGATGACTTTAGGCAAAAAGTCCTAGGGGGTGGTAACCCTAGGTGGAAAGTCCTGGTGTCGCGAACCAAGTGAATGACTGGACTAGCCGGGAAGCGGATGTCCAGCAGAAAGCCCGGAAGCGTCGAGTGCTGAGCAAAAGTCCAGTCGATCTGGAGGATCATACTGGCAACAGGTAAATCTCCTGAGTGGAGTAGGTGAGGACGCGTTCCCCGTAGAGGGAACAGTAGGCGTCGGGTCGACCTAGGGTTTCCGGTTGGAAACTCGAAGTCAGACCCGGACAGTCCGGAGACTGTCAATACTTCATTTGTCATATTTATTGTATTATGTGCTAACTTTGTGCTGCAGGATAGTGTTTGGGACTAACGCATTTTGCAGGTGCAAAGAAGCAACCTGAAGCCTCGGATGAACAGTGTCCGAGGCGCCTTCATGGAGCTTGGAGGCGCCTCGGGTGCAAGGCTGGAGCTGGCTGCGAGTTGCAAACATAGTCCCACATTGAAAACACATGGGAAAAATCATGGGTTTATAAAGAGAAAGATATTTCCATTGGTATGAGGCCTTTTGGGGAGAGCCCAAGAGCAAAGCCATGAGGGCGTAGGCCCAAAGTGGACAATATATACCATTGTGGAGATATCTAAATTCTTTTCGATCCTACAATTAGTATCAGAGCCCGGACTACCAGAAGGTTTAACCGCCGACTGTGCACAAGAGCTATGGTATGATTGAGCCATGTGGGTACAATATTGATCTCGAACAAAGAAAGTGGGGGCTCCTATGTTCGGATCAAGAGGACCAAACACCAGGCAGGAAGTCCTAGTTGTGGCAAGGCAAGGAAGTCCTAGTAGGTCGGGTGGACCGAGGGGCAGGAAGACCTGGTGGGTCGAGGATCGGACATGGGAAGCATGTGGTCCTTTGTTTGAGGGGGAGATTGTTGGTGTTGCAAGGTTGCAAACATAGTCCCACATTGAAAACACATGGGAAAAATCATGGGTTTATAAAGAGAAAGATATTTCCATTGGTATGAGGCCTTTTGGGAAGAGGCCAAGAGCAAAGCCATGAGAGCGTAGGCCCAAAGTGGACAATATCATACCATTGTGGAGATATCTAAATTCTTTTCGATCCTACAATTTTATCAAAAAAGACTAAGCTCACTCGGGCTTGGAACAAGAAGGTCTCTGGCTTGGACAATTTAGGATAATAAAAATAATGAAAGAGCCAAGGAGTCGAGGGAATACATGCAGGCTGAACAAAACTATGACCCTACATAGCAATTTAAAGGAGTTTGACACTAATTGATGAAGGAAAATATGGAATATTTACAAACAGTGGAAAAGAAGGGATGAACTGGGAACCGAAGGTTGGTGATAAATTGATCCTTAAAAAAACACAAAAAAAATCTGGTGGTGGCTCGTGTGGCCGGTCGTAAGCAGATGGAATAGCAACTTGGTAATCAAACGAGAAGTGGTAGGCGGATTTCATCTTTTCAATGTCGTCCCTGTCGAACTTGGACTCGGTCGAAATATACCAAAGTCCAGAGACGAGCACAGGGGGTTGCGAAGAATTGACCATAAAAAATAAAGGATTCAAGAAGGAGCAACAAACAGATTCAGATAAGGAAAAAGCGAAGAAACTTATAGAAAACAATCACCAGAGAAGAAGAAGAGATGAAGTGTTGCAGAGAAGGCTCGAAGACGAAAGTGCAAGGAATGAAGACGACGACGACGTGAAGTAAGATTTATAAACCTCGTGGTCGATTGTCCTGAGCCGCCCGATCCAGGGTTGCGAAAAATCAAGAGAAGATTCGGCTGTCTGTCACATCACTAGCGGATATCTGCCTGTCACGTCAAACATGAGGTGGCAGAAAGTAGGACACGTGGTATTCAGCTACCGGAAGACATTAATGAGGCTTAATTAAAAGGTATGACCACGTACTTGGGCATAATGATCAGAGATTTGCATGATATTCAAGAAATTTGGATGACGTCAGCTAGTATGAAAGGGCGCTCATCTGAGGGAACGTAAGAAAAGGAGAAAATTGGATAAGTGTTGTCGCCCATCGTCCCGATCGGCACAAAGAGTGGATTATCATATAGCCGAGCGACCGATGCACCATCTGCCTTAGGAGGTATGATCTGAGCGGCAACTACAAACCCAGCCTAGCGAAATAAAGTCGAACGGTGTAGACATGTGTTCGGATCAGAAACTTAGGAGCATATATAAGGTCCGATCGGACGTGGAAGCCACCGAAGACGCTACTTGTCCAGTCAGTCGGATCTGCAGCCTCCTTCGACTAGACTTGAGGGGAAGGCTTGTGATACGGTAATAATGAGGGGCCCGCCTGGCACGGATCAACTGCCAGGGTGGAGGTCAAAATCAAGGTGGTCAATTCCAGGGTGTCAAAGGCTCGCTTATGGTGGATGAGCGGAGGTCGATCACAACGGCCGGTTGGGGTAGTCAGTGTCCGATCTGTAGGAGTCATATCTGAGTGGACCACCTGTCTAGCTCAGGAAAATACGGTAAGGTCGCTAGATGCTCAGCGCGGAGTAGCGGGACACTAAGGAGACCGAAAAGCTTATCCGATCAGGAGGGACAAGCTATTACATCCAGTCACTGGAAGGAAGAGCGGATGATGCAGACAGAGCAGGGGAGTCCTGGCCTAACAACGGGACCACTGTTATACCTCTGGATATCCTTTTGTGAGATAGTGTCGCTGACACGAGACATGTTAATAGACAGATCGTATGGCAGAAGCTTCTACTGTCTTGTCAGGGATAGACATACCTTGTTAAGGTATGGTGTCAGAGGCACTTTTTTGACAGGTCATTTCATATGACACATTTGAGAACGTGCCCACGCCTTGAGTAGCATGCACGTCGCCCTCTAGGGCTTTATATAAATGGAGAGTCCATACATCGGCGGAGGTACGTGTTATTCAAATTGCCTGTGCTTGTGTTACTGTTGCTCCGCTTTCCTCTACATTTCCGGTGACTGACTTGAGCGTCAGAGGGTCAACGTCGAGGATCTCTTCTCTGACTCGGTACTGAAGTTATTTGTTTTACAGAGTGGGATGCGATCTACATCCAGTCAACATTATAGTCATATCTCCAACTTTCCACCTTTTTATTTTCAGACATGATCATATAACATGCAGTATTGGAGCTCAAAGCATGAATCAGCTTGTCCTGAAATTTTAGTTTATAATGTTTTTTCTTCTTATTTATTTTTACAGAATTCAGTCATCTGAAAATTATTCAACTCAGTGAAGCCAGTTGCCACTATTTTGTAAGAAATGGCTTGGCTCGTTGTGTTTAAGATTCACCGAGGCAAACATATCGAGAGTAGCTATCATTTCAGTATCTGATTTGATAGACATAATTCTTCTTCTATTTCAGTTATCATTTCAGTATCATTTCGGATGTTCATCCTTTTTTTTCCTCAAAAGAAAACAGAGCAAGTAACAAAAACAGCCAATAACATTTATTAATGCACTCTAGATAAATATATTCCATCCATTTATGGATCACATTTATTAAATAAGATTCAAAGTGGAACATAGTTGAAAAGGAAGTTGCTAAGGTTGGATGAGCGAGATGTGTATGAATTTAAGCGTAGACATCAGGATTGGCAAGTAGATATCCTTCGGTGGGCTTGAGCACTCCGATGGATCCATCTCTGGTGGCTTTTAGTTCCTCTTCACTGAGATCTTTGTCCCCAATTGTTTCATACTCAAACTTGAGCTTCGCAACGCAACTATCAGCACCAGATGGAACGAAGACGGACTCATAGGTTTGTGATTTAACAAGCACGCCAAGGAGCCCTCCTTCAACGGATGAATTCTTAAAAGTGAATGTGGCTTCATCGAGCACTTCTATCTTGTTCTTGTTGAGGCTTCCCGGTGGCAGATTTGCGGCTGTAGAGTAAATAAAATAATTCATTAGCATGTAAAATCTACCGTATCGATCGAGTGCAGAAAAAATCTTTAAAAGTCTTTAAACTTCATACCCGGAGCGAAGTAGAAAACGTTAATAGCTCCGACTCCCTCTCCAATACGCTCGGCTTTGGAAAAAAAGTCAGGCATGAGCTTGGGGTACAAGATATGGGGCTCCTCGATCGCTCCTTTCCAGAGCCTTGCGGCTGAGACATTGAGAGTGACCTCGTCGGTGCACGAACCGGAAACCATTTCGTCGCCGAGGAAATGAACTGAAATGTTAGTGACGGGAGAGCTAAGATTAGCAGTAGTGGGTGAGGAAGAAGTGGAAGAGTCGATTGTTTATATAGATCTCGTAGGCACCGTGTGTTCTGCGGGTCAATTTGGGCGTCAACTTTAACCCTCTGTTTAAACAGGGTGAGCGACAACGGAAGAAAAGGTAGGGAAAGTAACTATTTATATTGTCTTTGTTTTGTTTGAGACGGTTGTGTTTGGAAGGAAAGTGAGAGAAGGTCAATTTGGGAGACGGTTCTGTTTGGAAGGGAAGTGACAGTGTGACAGAAGGTCAATTTGGGCGTCGACTTTAAAATGGAAGAAGTAAAAGGTAGACAGCTCACATCTTGAAATTTAAATTTATTCTCTTAAATATTTTAGATAGATTTGTTTCATTAGTAGATTTTTTTAGAAAGGAAAAAAGAAAAATCGAAATATCGTGAACGGTTCATTAATATTTATTTATTTATTTTAGTAAGATTTTGATTGAGAATAATTTCGTAAGAAAATTTCAGGCTAAATAAGTACACTTAGTTATGAATTCTGAATTTTGAATTAGTGCCAAGGTTAATAGTCTTATTGAGATGGAGATTGGATGAGTTTACTGAGATGGAGATCAAAGTCTAGATGAGTTAACTCGATTAGACTATCTAAGATAAAAGAGGTGGTCATTCGATTCGAATAACTGAGATGATTCCTTCAAAGGTACACCCGACTCCTCCAGTCGGCCCACTCGGCGCCAGGGGCTCAGCTTCCCCGACTCATTACTTTGCTCAGTCAGCTCATCTCCCCTGATTTCTCCATTAGATCCATCCGACTCCAAGAGCTCAACTCCCCTAACTCACTGCTCCGCTCAGTCAACTCATCTCCCCCGACACCCTGCTTAGCTCTCCCGATCTGACATGCCTATGCTATTCCACTCCTCCCTACCAATTCAACTCAATCCTCCTTCACTTATTGGGTAAGGCCTTTGGCTCAATCAATTATATGGGCTTGTTCTAACACCCAGATTGACACGGTATGTGAGATGACGCATGGGGTGTCTAACAGAAAACCCCACAGATCACGTGGCTCGTCAATGATCAAGGTCTCGTGTCACATATACAATTTTATGCAATTATATGTATACACTACAAATAGATAAATCTCCTACAAATAAATAACCAACTCTAAAGTAATAGTTAACCATGGTTACTACTCCATTCGCTTGGTAAGACTAGATTAAATTTCAACCTAGCTTAACACATCCAAGAACTAAAATTCCCATTAGATCCTTAATCATCATTCAACCTTCCATTATTACCTAAAACAATGAAATCCTAAACATCCCAATAATCAATATAGGTTAACTCTATACATCCACTCACTACTAATAAATCTAAATAAGAACAAAACCCTACAACCCATTAGAAAACCTAATTTAGCAACATACTAATGAAAATAACAGAGGTACTGATAGGACCTTGCTTTTAGCTAGAGGGAGGGGGGGGGGGGGGGGGGGAATATAGTCTTTCTTCGATTTTTCACCAACAATCTTGTTAGCGGAAGAAAATAGAAATAAAGGAAATACAAGAAAACAAGAGAACAATGCTAACTCCTTGGTTTACTTGGTCTCCACTTCCTTGAGGTAACTAATCCAAGGCACGCACCCACACAATCAAGCTCGACTATAAACTTCTCCTTCTTGAATCACAATCGAAGGTGGAGAAACCCTTACACAATTTTGTCTTCCTCTTTACAAAATGAGATCTAGGATTTTTGGAGAAAGAGGATCAGAATCTTTAGGCCTTTGGGATCACTTGATGAGCACTTTTTCAGTTTTGAACAGTAGTTTTGCTCTCAACTTCAAGAACTGCTTTTATAGTTTCTCCCGATATCAGTCAACTGATATAGCTATCAGTCGACTGATGGACTTCAACGTCACTTAAGATTTTGAGAGATTTTCAGCCGCCAGCCCATAACGGTCATCTACCAGTTGACTGGTGCTGGTACCAGTCGACTGGTACCCGATGCCAAACAGCCTGCCGACATTCTGTTTGTTTTGTCTTGGTACCAGTCGACTGGTATGTGTACCAGTCGACTGATACCTTATGTCTTTTGAGATCACAGCTTTTTACAGTTTTGAAACTTACATTACTTTACATACTTAAATTAATTTCTTAGCTTAGACTTCATGCCTCCAACCGCTATCCACAATCCACATACTTGCATCCTTCTTCTCTTCTACCTAAACAATATAAAACACACAACTCTTTGGTACCCATGCACTTGATTCGGAAATATCATTCAAATATTTCTTAGGCACCCAAGCTTATCTTACCTTTCCTTTAAGATCCTTCTTAACATTGTTTCTAAGTGCATCATTTCTAGTACCATTGATTAGAGACATGTATGCAACTTCCTTTTCCTTAGGTCTATATCCTATTCCGGCTTTGTTGTAAATGACTCTTTGGTCTCTAATGATCATATCTAAATATTTGGATCCATTTGTGAACTTCTCTAGACATGCTCTTAACTCAATCACGTTATTCTTCAATTTTTCATTTTCTTTCTTGAGCATGCTTGACTCACTAGATGAACATGTATCATTTTTAATGGACTTAAGCTTTCCCTTTAAGATCTTCACTTTAGATTGTGATTTAACAAAGACATTTTTAAGGTGAGCAATAGTTTTATATAGAAATTCTACTTTGGGAGATTCTTTTACCTCATCATCACTTGATGATGATTCATCACTCGATTCCTCTTCATTTGATGAATCTTCTTCACTTGACACTTCCTCTTGACTTGATTCATCTTTGTCACTTCAAAAGCCATAAAAGTCATATATCGGGTGACATGGCAAAGTTCATCTTCATCCGATGAGTCTATGCTTGGTGTATCCCATGTAGGTTGGGCCACCATGGCTTCCTTCTTCTTTTTCTCCTTCATCTTCTCCTTTTCTTCTTTCTTCTTTAATTCCGGGCAATTTGGCTTGATGTGTCCTTTCTTATTACATCCATAACAAATGACATTAGTGTTAAAACTTGAACTTTGATTACTTTTACCTTTTGAGGGTTGGAACATTCTCTTCACATCCTTTCTTGTGAATTTCCTTGATCTTCCCATCATCTTCTTGACATAATGTGCCACTTCGCTTGCCGACATTTCATCATCACTATCCGATGATTCTTGCTCGGATTCGGATGATGAGGATTCCACCTTCTTTTCTTTCTTCTTTTTCTTTTCCTTCTTTTCTACAATAAGAGCCATACCTTTCTCTTTTGAAACAACATTAGCTTGTTCATGGAGTTCAAACTCACAAAAAAATTCATCAAGCTTAACTAAAGAAAGATCTCTAGAAACCTTATATGCATCAACCATTGATGCCCATAAGGTGGTTCTAGGAAAGGATTGGAGAACATACCTTACTAAGTCTCGATTGTCAATTTTCTCACCTATTACATGAAGTCCATTCACTATCTCCTTGAATCTACCGTGCATTTGACTCACGGTCTCATTGGTCTTCATAGTGAAAGTTTGAAGTTGCCCCAACAAGAGATCTCTCTTGGCTCTCCTTGATTCGCTTGATCCTTCATTTAACTCAATGAGTTTTTCCCAAAGCTCTTTGGCAGAGTTGAATGATCCTACTTTGCTTAGTTGCTCCTTTGAGAGTCCACATTGTAGGGTTGTTGTGTCCTTTGCATTTGCTTGGGCCTTCTTTGCCATCTCTTTTGTCCAATCCTTGGTTGAAAGAGGAGCTCCCGACCCATCCTTTGGCATCTTGAATCCATCTACAACACTAAACCAATTTTCAATGTCATTCATTAAATAATACTTCATCCTACCTTTCCAATATGCAAAGTCGTTGCCATCAAAGAAGGGTGACCTTGCGGTGCTATATCCCTCTTGAAATGCCATTTTGATGCTTCGGTTGACGGTGAGGTCTTCCGATGCGAACCAAGCTCTGATACCAATTGATAGGACCTTGCTTTTGGCTAGAGGGTGGGAGGGGGGGGGGGGGGGGGAATAGCCTTTCTTTGATTTTTCACCTACAATCTTGTTAGCGGAAGCAAATAGAAATAAAGGAAATACAAGAAAATAAGAGAACAATGCTAACTCCTTGGTTTACTTGGTCTCCACCTCCTTGAGGTAACTAATCCAAGACACGCACCCACACAATCAAGCTCCACTATAAACTTCTCTTTCTCGAATCACAATCGAAGGTGGAGAAACCCTTACACAATTTTCTCTTCCTCTTTACAAAATGAGATCTAGGATTTTTGGAGAAAGAGGATCAGAATCTGTAGGCCTTTGGGATCACTTGATGAGCACTTTTTCAGTTTTGAACAGTAGTTTTGCCCTCAGCTTCAAGAACTACTTTTATAGTTTCTCCCGATATCAGTCGACTGATATAGCTATCAGTCGACTGATGGACTTCAACGACACTTAAGATTTTGAGAGATTTTCAGCCGCTAGCCCATAATGGTCATCTACTAGTCGACTGGTGCTGGTACCTGTCGACTGGTACCCAATGCCAAACAGCCTGCTGGCATTCTGTTTGTTTTGTCTTGGTACCAGTCGACTGGTATGTGTACCAGTCGACTGATACCTTATGTCTTTTGAGATCACAACTTTTTACAATTTTGAAATTTACATTACTTTACATACTTAAATTACTTTCGTAACTTAGACTTCATGCCTCCAAGCACCTTCCATCAGCCTTGCGCCCTTAGGATGCTTCCGTCTCCACGACTCGTCATCCTTGCGCTTGCCTTCAAGGGCCACCTTTGGCTTTGTCATGCTAAGTCATCTTTTTGCCAAGAAGCCACACCTCCGAGACTTTCCTTGCCAAGTTTTCATATCTGCTCACTCAACATTTATGTTAGATCACAATTAACACCTAACTTAAACTCATTTAACCAAACATCAACAATGAGTATATGTCTTGAGCAAGATTGCTCCAACATGTACCTCACTAGAAATCACTTACCTTGAGATTTGATAGCAATTCAGTATCTTACAGCCCTACAATCCACTGCCCAGAAGCTACAAAAGAACACCCACATACCAATTCTTCCAAGAATCAGTCCAGAACTCAATTGTACAACAATGAATTGCTGAAACACTAACCAACAGGACAACACTTATCTCAATAGACCCCCACCTCTTCACCTGAGACCTTAATAGCCGCAAGAAATGAAGAGGGCAGTGATCGGCACAGGGGAAGTTCACTAGTATGCTGATCCGATGCCTCCCTCTAGTCCAGATCAGAAAGAACATCACAAAGGGGACTGATTAGGCAAGATCTTTGAATCTATATGATTCTAGACAAAGCTTACCTAGACTGGTCGCCCCCAAATGATGTCGCCCGCTTCGATCCAGCTGGTGAGGAGATATAGATCACTCTCCAGTGAACAGATCGAGGAGGAGGAACGAGGAGGTCGATCAGATGGGGACGACGCGAGTCAAATCCCCCGCGATGCCCTAGAGTTGAATCCCCTTCGATCGCGCACAAGAAATGACCAAGGAGGTGATCGCTCCGCCGGAGATGGCCTGGACAACGTCAGTACCCTCAAGATCCGGCGATGTTCCTCAGGTGGCGCGGTGAGAACGAGATCATCGGGGAAGAAATCGCCCTCCGTCAGCGTCTGGTCGTCCGCGA